>NW_026972725.1:0-51417 GCF_036711695.1 Zophobas morio | reverse complement strand
ACTCAGAATAGGAAAAGGAGACGTTTAGGTCAATTTTATGCATTCTGGCGTTCGTAGATACAAGAAAAACTGTTAAAATTCTTCAGAAACGTCACTTTTGAAGTGTTTTCTTGTACTTTTAAGCCACTCAGATACCCTACGGGCTCGGAAAGTGCAACGAAACCATCAAATTTTAGCTAGAAACCGTATTTTTGTCGATTTTTATTGATTTTGAACTATATTTCAACGTTTTTTGATGGTTCTGAGCCACCAAACACACTTAAAGCATGCAGAATCGACTCAGAATAGGAAAAGGAGACGTTTAGGTCAATTTTATGCATTCTGGCGTTCGTAGATACAAGAAAACTGTTAAAATTCTTCAGAAACGTCACTTTTGAAGTGTTTTCTTGTACTTTTAAGCCACTCAGATACCCTACGGGCTCGGAAAGTGCAACGAAACCATCAAATTTTAGCTAGAAACTGTATTTTTGTCGATTTTTATTGAATTTGAACTGTATTTCAACGTTTTTTGATGGTTCTGAGCCACCAAACACACTTAAAGCTTGCAGAATCGACTCAGAATAGGAAAAGGAGACGTTTAGGTCAATTTTATGCATTCTGGCGTTCGTAGATACATGAAAACTGTTAAAATTCTTCAGAAACGTCACTTTTGAAGTGTTTTCTTGTACTCTTAAGCCACTCAGATACCCTACGGGCTCGGAAAGTGCAACGAACCCATCAAATTTTAGCTAGAAACTGTATTTTTGTCGATTTTTATTGAATTTGAACTATATTTCAACGTTTTTTGATGGTTCTGAGCCACCAAACACACTTAAAGCATGCAAAATCGACTCAGAATAGGAAAAGGAGACGTTTAGGTCAATTTTATGCATTCTGGCGTTCGTAGATACAAGAAAAAAGTTAAAATTCTTCAGAAACGTCACTTTTGAAGTGTTTTCTTGTACTTTTTAGCCACTCAGATACCCTACGGGCTCGGAAAGTGCAACGAAACCATCAAATTTTAGCTACAAACTGTATTTTTGTCGATTTTTATTGAATTTGAACTATATTTCAACGTTTTTTGATGGTTCTGAGCCACCAAACACACTTAAAGCATGCAGAATCGACTCAGAATAGGAAAAGGAGCCGTTTAGGTCAATTTTATGCATTCTGGCGTTCGTAGATACAAGAAAACTGTTAAAATTCTTCAGAAACGTCACTTTTGAAGTGTTTTCTTGTACTTTTAAGCCACTCAGATACCCTACGGGCTCGGAAAGTGCAACGAAACCATCAAATTTTAGCTAGAAACTGTATTTTTGTCGATTTTTATTGAATTTGAACTATTTTTCAACGTTTTTTGATGGTTCTGAGCCACCAAACACACTTAAAGCATGCAGAATCGACTCAGAATAGGAAAAGGAGACGTTTAGGTCAATTTTATGCATTCTGGCTTTCGTAGATACAAGAAAACTGTTAAAATTCTTCAGAAACGTCACTTTTGAAGTGTTTTCTTGTACTTTTAAGCCACTCAGATACCCTACGGGCTCGGAAAGTGCAACGAACCCATCAAATTTTAGCTAGAAACTGTATTTTTGTCGATTTTTATTGAATTTGAACTATATTTCAACGTTTTTTGATGGTTCTGAGCCACCAAACACACTTAAAGCATGCAGAATCGACTCAGAATAGGAAAAGGAGACGTTTAGGTCAATTTTATGCATTCTGGCGTTCGTAGATACATGAAAACTGTTAAAATTCTTCAGAAACGTCACTTTTGAAGTGTTTTCTTGTACTTTTAAGCCACTCAAATACCCTACGGGCTCGGAAAGTGCAACGAACCCATCAAATTTTAGCTAGAAACTGTATTTTTGTCGATTTTTATTGAATTTGAACTATATTTCAACGTTTTTTGATGGTTCTGAGCCACCAAACACACTTAAAGCATGCAGAATCGACTCAGAATAGGAAAAGGAGACGTTTAGGTCAATTTTATGCATTCTGGCGTTCGTAGATACAAGAAAACTGTTAAAATTCTTCAGAAACGTCACTTTTGAAGTGTTTTCTTGTACTTTTAAGCCACTCAGATACCCAACGGGCTCGGAAAGTGCAACGAAACCATCAAATTTTAGCTAGAAACTGTATTTTTGTCGATTTTTATTGAATTTGAACTATATTTCAACGTTTTTTGATGGTTCTGAGCCACCAAACACACTTAAAGCATGCAGAATCGACTCAGAATAGGAAAAGGAGACATTTAGGTCAATTTTATGCATTCTGGCGTGTTCGTAGATACAAGAAAACTGTTAAAATTCTTCAGAAACGTCACTTTTGAAGTGTTTTCTTGTACTTTTAAGCCACTCAGATACCCTACGGGCTCGGAAAGTGCAACGAAACCATCAAATTTTAGCTAGAAACTGTATTTTTGTCGATTTTTATTGAATTTGAACTATATTTCAACGTTTTTTGATGGTTCTGAGCCACCAAACACACTTAAAGCATGCAGAATCGACTCAGAATAGGAAAAGGAGACGTTTAGGTCAATTTTATGCATTCTGGCGTTCGTAGATACAAGAAAACTGTTAAAATTCTTCAGAAACGTTACTTTTGAAGTGTTTTCTTGTACTTTTAAGCCACTCAGATACCCTACGGGCTCGGAAAGTGCAACGAAACCATCAAATTTTAGCTAGAAACTGTATTTTTGTCGATTTTTATTGAATTTGAACTATATTTCAACGTTTTTTGATGGTTTTGAGCCACCAAACACACTTAAAGCATGCAGAATCGACTCAGAATAGGAAAAGGAGACGTTTATGTCAATTTTATGCATTCTGGCGTTCGTAGATACAAGAAAACTGTTAAAATTCTTCAGAAACGTCACTTTTGAAGTGTTTTCTTGTACTTTTAAGCCACTCAGATACCCTACGGGCTCGGAAAGTGCAACGAAACCATCAAATTTTAGCTAGAAACTGTATTTTTGTCGATTTTTATTGAATTTGAACTATATTTCAACGTTTTTTGATGGTTCTGAGCCACCAAACACACTTAAAGCATGCAGAATCGACTCAGAATAGGAAAAGGAGACGTTTAGGTCAATTTTATGCATTCTGGCGTTCGTAGATACAAGAAAACTGTTAAAATTCTTCAGAAACGTCACTTTTGAAGTGTTTTCTTATACTTTTAAGCCACTCAGATACCCTACGGGCTCGGAAAGTGCAACGAAACCATCAAATTTTAGCTAGAAACTGTATTTTTGTCGATTTTTATTGAATTTGAACTATATTTCAACGTTTTTTGATGGTTCTGAGCCACCAAACACACTTAAAGAATGCAGAATCGACTCAGAATAGGAAAAGGAGACGTTTAGGTCAATTATATGCATTCTGGCGTTCGTAGATACAAGAAAACTGTTAAAATTCTTCAGAAACGTCACTTTTGAAGTGTTTTCTTGTACTTTTAAGCCACTCAGATACCCTACGGGCTCGGAAAGTGCAACGAAACCATCAAATTTTAGCTAGAAACTGTATTTTTGTCGATTTTTATTGAATTTGAACTATATTTCAACGTTTTTTGATGGTTCTGAGCCACCAAACACACTTAAAGCATGCAGAATCAACTCAGAATAGGAAAAGGAGACGTTTAGGTCAATTTTATGCATTCTGGCGTTCGTAGATACAAGAAAACTGTTAAAATTCTTCAGAAACGTCACTTTTTAAGTGTTTTCTTGTACTTTTAAGCCACTCAGATACCCTACGGGCTCGGAAAGTGCAACGAAACCATCAAATTTTAGCTAGAAACTGTATTTTTGTCGATTTTTATTGAATTTGAACTATATTTCAACGTTTTTTGATGGTTCTGAGCCACCAAACACACTTAAAGCATGCAGAATCGACTCAGAATAGGAAAAGGAGACGTTTAGGTCAATTTTATGCATTCTGGCGTTCGTAGATACAAGAAAACTGTTAAAATTCTTCAGAAACGTCACTTTTGAAGTGTTTTCTTGTACTTTTAAGCCACTCAGATCCCCTACGGGCTCGGAAAGTGCAACGAAACCATCAAATTTTAGCTAGAAACTGTATTTTTGTCGATTTTTATTGAATTTGATCTATATTTCAACGTTTTTTGATGGTTCTGAGCCACCAAACACACTTAAAGCATGCAGAATCGACTCAGAATAGGAAAAGGAGACGTTTAGGTCAATTTTATGCATTCTGGCGTTCGTAGATACAAGAAAACTGTTAAAATTCTTCAGAAACGTCACTTTTGAAGTGTTTTCTTGTACTTTTAAGCCACTCAGATACCCTACGGGCTCGGAAAGTGCAACGAAACCATCAAATTTTAGCTAGAAACTGTATTTTTGTCGATTTTTATTGAATTTGAACTATATTTCAACGTTTTTTGATGGTTCTGAGCCACCAAACACACTTAAAGCATGCAGAATCGACTCAGAATAGGAAAAGGAGACGTTTAGGTCAATTTTATGCATTCTGGCGTTCGTAGATACAAGAAAACTGTTAAAATTCTTCAGAAACGTTACTTTTGAAGTGTTTTCTTGTACTTTTAAGCCACTCAGATACCCTACGGGCTCGGAAAGTGCAACGAAACCATCAAATTTTAGCTAGAAACTGTATTTTTGTCGATTTTTATTGAATTTGAACTATATTTCAACGTTTTTTGATGGTTTTGAGCCACCAAACACACTTAAAGCATGCAGAATCGACTCAGAATAGGAAAAGGAGACATTTAGGTCAATTTTATGCATTCTGGCGTGTTCGTAGATACAAGAAAACTGTTAAAATTCTTCAGAAACGTCACTTTTGAAGTGTTTTCTTGTACTTTTAAGCCACTCAGATACCCTACGGGCTCGGAAAGTGCAACGAAACCATCAAATTTTAGCTAGAAACTGTATTTTTGTCGATTTTTATTGAATTTGAACTATATTTCAACGTTTTTTGATGGTTCTGAGCCACCAAACACAGTTAAAGCATGCAGAATCGACTCAGAATAGGAAAAGGAGACGTTAGGTCAATTTTATGCATTCTGGCGTTCGTAGATACAAGAAAACTGTTAAAATTCTTCAGAAACGTCACTTTTGAAGTGTTTTCTTGTACTTTTAAGCCACTCAGATACCCTACGGGCTCGGAAAGTGCAACGAAACCATCAAATTTTAGCTAGAAACTGTATTTTTGTCGATTTTTATTGAATTTGGACTATATTTCAACGTTTTTTGATGGTTCTGAGCCACCAAACACACTTAAAGCATGCAGAATCGACTCAGAATAGGAAAAGGAGACGTTTATGTCAATTTTATGCATTCTGGCGTTCGTAGATACAAGAAAACTGTTAAAATTCTTCAGAAACGTCACTTTTGAAGTGTTTTCTTGTACTTTTAAGCCACTCAGATACCCTACGGGCTCGGAAAGTGCAACGAAACCATCAAATTTTAGCTAAAAACTGTATTTTTGTCGATTTTTATTGAATTTGAACTATATTTCAACGTTTTTTGATGGTTCTGAGCCACCAAACACACTTAAAGCATGCAGAATCGACTCAGAATAGGAAAAGGAGACGTTTAGGTCAATTTTATGCATTCTGGCGTTCGTAGATACAAGAAAACTGTTAAAATTCTTCAGAAACGTCACTTTTGAAGTGTTTTCTTATACTTTTAAGCCACTCAGATACCCAACGGGCTCGGAAAGTGCAACGAAACCATCAAATTTTAGCTAGAAACTGTATTTTTGTCGATTTTTATTGAATTTGAACTATATTTCAACGTTTTTTGATGGTTCTGAGCCACCAAACACACTTAAAGAATGCAGAATCGACTCAGAATAGGAAAAGGAGACGTTTAGGTCAATTATATGCATTCTGGCGTTCGTAGATACAAGAAAACTGTTAAAATTCTTCAGAAACGTCACTTTTGAAGTGTTTTCTTGTACTTTTAAGCCACTCAGATACCCTACGGGCTCGGAAAGTGCAACGAAACCATCAAATTTTAGCTAGAAACTGTATTTTTGTCGATTTTTATTGAATTTGAACTATATTTCAACGTTTTTTGATGGTTCTGAGCCACCAAACACACTTAAAGCATGCAGAATCAACTCAGAATAGGAAAAGGAGACGTTTAGGTCAATTTTATGCATTCTGGCGTTCGTAGATACAAGAAAACTGTTAAAATTCTTCAGAAACGTCACTTTTTAAGTGTTTTCTTGTACTTTTAAGCCACTCAGATACCCTACGGGCTCGGAAAGTGCAACGAAACCATCAAATTTTAGCTAGAAACTGTATTTTTGTCGATTTTTATTGAATTTGAACTATATTTCAACGTTTTTTGATGGTTCTGAGCCACCAAACACACTTAAAGCATGCAGAATCGACTCAGAATAGGAAAAGGAGACGTTTAGGTCAATTTTATGCATTCTGGCGTTCGTAGATACAAGAAAACTGTTAAAATTCTTCAGAAACGTCACTTTTGAAGTGTTTTCTTGTACTTTTAAGCCACTCAGATCCCCTACGGGCTCGGAAAGTGCAACGAAACCATCAAATTTTAGCTAGAAACTGTATTTTTGTCGATTTTTATTGAATTTGATCTATATTTCAACGTTTTTTGATGGTTCTGAGCCACCAAACACACTTAAAGCATGCAGAATCGACTCAGAATAGGAAAAGGAGACGTTTAGGTCAATTTTATGCATTCTGGCGTTCGTAGATACAAGAAAACTGTTAAAATTCTTCAGAAACGTCACTTTTGAAGTGTTTTCTTGTACTTTTAAGCCACTCAGATACCCTACGGGCTCGGAAAGTGCAACGAAACCATCAAATTTTAGTTAGAAACTGTATTTTTGTCGATTTTTATTGAATTTGAACTATATTTCAACGTTTTTTGATGGTTCTGAGCCACCAAACACACTTAAAGCATGCAGAATCGACTCAGAATAGGAAAAGGAGACGTTTAGGTCAATTTTATGCATTCTGGCGTTCGTAGATACAAGAAAACTGTTAAAATTCTTCAGAAACGTCACTTTTGAAGTGTTTTCTTGTACTTTTAAGCCACTCAGATGCCCTACGGGCTCGGAAAGTGCAACGAAACCATCAAATTTTAGCTAGAAACTGAATTTTTGTCGATTTTTATTGAATTTGAACTATATTTCAACGTTTTTTGATGGTTCTGAGCCACCAAACACACTTAAAGCATGCAGAATCGACTCAGAATAGGAAAAGGAGACGTTTAGGTCAATTTTATGCATTCTGGCGTTCGTAGATACAAGAAAACTGTTAAAATTCTTCAGAAACGTCACTTTTGAAGTGTTTTCTTGTACTTTTAAGCCACTCAGATACCCTACGGGCTCGGAAAGTGCAACGAAACCATCAAATTTTAACTAGAAACTGTATTTTTGTCGATTTTTATTGAATTTGAACTATATTTCAACGTTTTTTGATGGTTCTGAGCCACCAAACACACTTAAAGCATGCAGAATCGACTCAGAATAGGAAAAGGAGACGTTTAGGTCAATTTTATGTATTCTGGCTTTCGTAGATACAAGAAAACTGTTAAAATTCTTCAGAAACGTCACTTTTGAAGTGTTTTCTTGTACTTTTAAGCCACTCAGATACCCAACGGGCTCGGAAAGTGCAACGAAACCATCAAATTTTAGCTAGAAACTGTATTTTTGTCGATTTTTATTGAATTTGAACTATTTTTCAACGTTTTTTGATGGTTCTGAGCCACCAAACACACTTAAAGCATGCAGAATCGACTCAGAATAGGAAAAGGAGACGTTTAGGTCAATTTTATGCATTCTGGCGTTCGTAGATACAAGAAAACTGTTAAAATTCTTCAGAAACGTCACTTTTGAAGTGTTTTCTTGTACTTTTAAGCCACTCAGATACCCTACGGGCTCGGAAAGTGCAACGAAACCATCAAATTTTAGCTAGAAACTGTATTTTTGTCGATTTTTATTGAATTTGAACTATATTTCAACGTTTTTTGATGGTTCTGAGCCACCAAACACACTTAAAGCATGCAGAATCGACTCAGAATAGGAAAAGGAGACGTTTAGGTCAATTTTATGCATTCTGGCGTTCGTAGATACAAGAAAACTGTTAAAATTCTTCAGAGACGTCACTTTTGAAGTGTTTTCTTGTACTTTTAAGCCACTCAGATACCCTACGGGCTCGGAAAGTGCAACAAAACCATCAAATTTTAGCTAGAAACTGTATTTTTGTCGATTTTTATTGAATTTGAACTATATTTCAAAGTTTTTTGATGGTTCTGAGCCACCAAACACACTTAAAGCATGCAGAATCGACTCAGAATAGGAAAAGGAGACGTTTAGGTCAATTTTATGCATTCTGGTGTTCGTAGATACAAGAAAACTGTTAAAATTCTTCAGAAACGTCACGTTTGAAGTGTTTTCTTGTACTTTTAAGCCACTCAGATACCCTACGGGCTCGGAAAGTGCAACGAAACCATCAAATTTTAGCTAGAAACTGTATTTTTGTCGATTTTTATTGAATTTGAACTATATTTCAACGTTTTTTGATGGTTCTGAGCCACCAAACACACTTAAAGCATGCAGAATCGACTCAGAATAGGAAAAGGAGACGTTTAGGTCAATTTTATGCATTCTGGCGTTCGTAGATACAAGAAAACTGTTAAAATTCTTCAGAAACGTCACTTTTGAAGTGTTTTCTTGTACTTTTAAGCCACTCAGATACCCTACGGGCTCGGAAAGTGCAACGAAACCATCAAATTTTAGCTAGAAACTGTACTTTTGTCGATTTTTATTGAATTTGAACTATATTTCAACGTTTTTTGATGGTTCTGAGCCACCAAACACACTTAAAGCATGCAGAATCAACTCAGAATAGGAAAAGGAGACGTTTAGGTCAATTTTATGCATTCTGGCGTTCGTAGATACAAGAAAACCGTTAAAATCCTTCAGAAACGTCACTTTTGAAGTGTTTTCTTGTACTTTTAAGCCACTCAGATACCCTACGGGCTCGGAAAGTGCAACGAAACCATCAAATTTTAGCTAGAAACTGTATTTTTGTCGATTTTTATTGAATTTGAACTATATTTCAACGTTTTTTGATGGTTCTGAGCCACCAAACACACTTAAAGCATGCAGAATCGACTCAGAATAGGAAAAGGAGACGTTTAGGTCAACTTTATGCATTCTGGCGTTCGTAGATACAAGAAAACTGTTAAAATTCTTCAGAAACGTCACTTTTGAAGTGTTTTCTTGTACTTTTAAGCCACTCAGATACCCAACCCGTAGTGACGTTTCTGAAGAATTTTAACAGTTTTCTTGTATCTACGAACGCCAGAATGCATAAAATTGACCTAAACGTCTCCTTTTCCTATTCTGAGTCGATTCTGCATGCTTTAAGTGTGTTTGGTGGCTCAGAACCATCAAAAAACGTTGAAATATAGTTCAAATTCAATAAAAATCGACAAAAATACAGTTTCTAGCTAAAATTTGATGGTTTCGTTGCACTTTCCGAGCCCGTTGGGTATCTGAGTCGCTTAAAAGTACAAGAAAACACTTCAAAAGTGACGTTTCTGAAGAATTTTAACAGTTTTCTTGTATCTACGAACGCCAGAATGCATAAAATTGACCTAAACGTCTCCTTTTCCTATTCTGAGTCGATTCTGCATGCTTTAAGTGTGTTTGGTGGCTCAGAACCATCAAAAAACGTTGAAATATAGTTCAAATTCAACAAAAATCGACAAAAATACAGTTTCTAGCTAAAATTTGATGGTTTCGTTGCACTTTCCGAGCCCGTAGGGTATCTGAGTGGCTTAAAAGTACAAGAAAACACTTCAAAAGTGACGTTTCTGAAGAATTTTAACAGATTTCTTGTATCTACGAACGCCAGAATGCATAAAATTGACCTAAAAGTCTCCTTTTCCTATTCTGAGTCGATTCTGCATGCTTTAAGTGTGTTTGGTGGCTCAGAACCATCAAAAAACGTTGAAATATAGTTCAAATTCAATAAAAATCGACAAAAATACAGTTTCTAGCTAAAATTTGATGGTTTCGTTGCACTTTCCGAGCCCGTAGGGTATCTGAGTGGCTTGAAAGTACAAGAAAACACTTCAAAAGTGACGTTTCTGAAGAATTTTAACAGTTTTCTTGTATCTACGAACGCCAGAATGCATAAAATTGACCTAAACGTCTCCTTTTCCTATTCTGAGTCGATTCTGCATGCTTTAAGTGTGTTTGGTGGCTCAGAACCATCAAAAAACGTTGAAATATAGTTCAAATTCAATAAAAATCGACAAAAATACAGTTTCTAGCTAAAATTTGATGGTTTCGTTGCACTTTCCGAGCCCGTAGGGTATCTGAGTGACTTAAAAGTACAAGAAAACACTTCAAAAGTGACGTTTCTGAAGAATTTTAACAGTTTTCTTGTATCTACGAACGCCAGAATGCATAAAATTGACCTAAACGTCTCCTTTTCCTATTCTGAGTCGATTCTGCATGCTTTAAGTGTGTTTGGTGGCTCAGAACCATCAAAAAACGTTGAAATATAGTTCAAATTCAATAAAAATCGACAAAAATACAGTTTCTAGCTAAAATTTGATGGTTTCGTTGCACTTTCCGAGCCCGTAGGGTATCTGAGTGGCTTAAAAGTACAAGAAAACACTTCAAAAGTGACGTTTCTGAAGAATTTTAACAGTTTTCTTGTATCTACAAACGCCAGAATGCATAAAATTGACCTAAACGTCTCCTTTTCCTATTCTGAGTCGATTCTGCATGCTTTAAGTGTGTTTGGTGGCTCAGAACCATCAAAAAACGTTGAAATATAGTTCAAATTCAATAAAAATCGACAAAAATACAGTTTCTAGCTAAAATTTGATGGTTTCGTTGCACTTTCCGAGCCCGTTGGGTATCTGAGTGGCTTAAAAGTACAAGAAAACACTTCAAAAGTGACGTTTCTGAAGAATTTTAACAGTTTTCTTGTATCTACGAACGCCAGAATGCATAAAATTTACCTAAACGTCTCCTTTTCCTATTCTGAGTCGATTCTGCATGCTTTAAGTGTGTTTGGTGGCTCAGAACCATCAAAAAACGTTGAAATATAGTTCAAATTCAATAAAAATCGACAAAAATACAGTTTCTAGCTAAAATTTGATGGTTTCGTTGCACTTTCCGAGCCCGTAGGGTATCTGAGTGGCTTAAAAGTACAAGAAAACACTTCAAAAGTGACGTTTCTGAAGAATTTTAACAGTTTTCTTGTATCTACGAACGCCAGAATGCATAAAATTGACCTAAACGTCTCCTTTTCCTATTCTGAGTCGATTCTGCATGCTTTAAGTGTGTTTGGTGGCTCAGAACCATCAAAAAACGTTGAAATATAGTTCAAATTCAATAAAAATCGACAAAAATACAGTTTCTAGCTAAAATTTGATGGTTTCGTTGCACTTTCCGAGCCCGTTGGGTATCTGAGTGGCTTAAAAGTACAAGAAAACACTTCAAAAGTGACGTTTCTGAAGAATTTTAACAGTTTTCTTGTATCTACGAACGCCAGAATGCATAAAATTGACCTAAACGTCTCCTTTTCCTATTCTGAGTCGATTCTGCATGCTTTAAGTGTGTTTGGTGGCTCAGAGCCATCAAAAAACGTTGAAATATAGTTCAAATTCAATAAAAATCGACAAAAATACAGTTTCTAGCTAAAATTTGATGGTTTCGTTGCACTTTCCGAGCCCGTAGGGTATCTGAGTGGCTTAAAAGTACAAGAAAACACTTCAAAAGTGACGTTTCTGAAGAATTTTAACAGTTTTCTTGTATCTACGAACGCCAGAATGCATAAAATTGACCTAAACGTCTCCTTTTCCTATTCTGAGTCGATTCTGCATGCTTTAAGTGTGTTTGGTGGCTCAGAACCATCAAAAAACGTTGAAATATAGTTCAAATTCAATAAAAATCGACAAAAATACAGTTTCTAGCTAAAATTTGATGGTTTCGTTGCACTTTCCGAGCCCGTAGGGTATCTGAGTGGCTTAAAAGTACAAGAAAACACTTCAAAAGTGACGTTTCTGAAGAGTTTTAACAGTTTTCTTGTATCTACGAACGCCAGAATGCATAAAATTGACCTAAACGTCTCCTTTTCCTATTCTGAGTCGATTCTGCGTGCTTTAAGTGTATTTGGTGGCTCAGAACCATCAAAAAACGTTGAAATATAGTTCAAATTTAATAAAAATCGACAAAAATACAGTTTCTAGCTAAAATTTGATGGTTTCGTTGCACTTTCCGAGCCCGTAGGGTATCTGAGTGGCTTAAAAGTACAAGAAAACACTTCAAAAGTGACGTTTCTGAAGAATTTTAACAGTTTTCTTGTATCTACGAACGCCAGAATGCATAAAATTGACCTAAACGTCTCCTTTTCCTATTCTGAGTCGATTATGCATGCTTTAAGTGTGTTTGGTGGCTCAGAACCATCAAAAAACGCTGAAATATAGTTCAAATTCAATAAAAATCGACAAAAATACAGTTTCTAGCTAAAATTTGATGGTTTCGTTGCACTTTCCGAGCCCGTAGGGTATCTGAGTGGCTTAAAAGTACAAGAAAACACTTCAAAAGTGACGTTTCTGAAGAATTTTAACAGTTTTCTTGTATCTACGAACGCCAGAATGCATAAAATTGACCTAAACGTCTCCTTTTCCTATTCTGAGTCGATTCTGCATGCTTTAAGTGTGTTTGGTGGCTCAGAACCATCAAAAAACGTTGAAATATAGTTCAAATTCAATAAAAATCGACAAAAATACAGTTTCTAGCTAAAATTTGATGGTTTCGTTGCACTTTCCGAGCCCGTAGGGTATCTGAGTGGCTTAAAAGTACAAGAAAACACTTCAAAAGTGACGTTTCTGAAGAATTTTAACAGTTTTCTTGTATCTACGAACGCCAGAATGCATAAAATTGACCTAAACGTCTCCTTTTCCTATTCTGAGTCGATTCTGCATGCTTTAAGTGTGTTTGGTGGCTCAGAACCATCAAAAAACGTTGAAATATAGTTCAAATTCAATAAAAATCGACAAAAATACAGTTTCTAGCTAAAATTTGATGGTTTCGTTGCACTTTCCGATCCCATGGGGTATCTGAGTGCCTTAAAAGTACAAGAAAACACTTCAAAAGTGACGTTTCTGAAGAATTTTAACAGTTTTCTTGTATCTACGAACGCCAGAATGCATAAAATTGACCTAAACGTCTCCTTTTCCTATTCTGAGTCGATTCTGCATGCTTTAAGTGTGTTTGGTGGCTCAGAACCATCAAAAAACGTTGAAATATAGTTCAAATTCAATAAAAATCGACAAAAATACAGTTTCTAGCTAAAATTTGATGGTTTCGTTGCACTTTCCGAGCCCGTAGGGTATCTGAGTGGCTTAAAAGTACAAGAAAACACTTCAAAAGTGACGTTTCTGAAGAATTTTAACAGTTTTCTTGTATCTACGAACGCCAGAATGCATAAAATTGACCTAAACGTCTCCTTTTCCTATTCTGAGTCGATTCTGCATGCTTTAAGTGTGTTTGGTGGCTCAGAACCATCAAAAAACGATGAAATATAGTTCAAATTCAATAAAAATCGACAAAAATACAGTTTCTAGCTAAAATTTGATGGTTTCGTTGCACTTTCCGAGCCCGTAGGGTATCTGAGTGGCTTAAAAGTACAAGAAAACACTTCAAAAATGACGTTTCTGAAGACTTTTAACAGTTTTCTTGTATCTACGAACGCCAGAATGCATAAAATTGACCTAAACGTCTCCTTTTCCTATTCTGAGTCGATTCTGCATGCTTTAAGTGTGTTTGGTGGCTCAGAACCATCAAAAAACGTTGAAATCTAGTTCAAATTCAATAAAAATCGACAAAAATACAGTTTCTAGCTAAAATTTGATGGTTTCGTTGCACTTTCCGAGCCCGTAGGTTATCTGAGTGGCTTAAAAGTACAAGAAAACACTTCAAAAGTGACGTTTCTGAAGAATTTTAACAGTTTTCTTGTATCTACGAACGCCAGAATGCATAAAATTGACCTAAACGTCTCCTTTTCCTATTCTGAGTCGATTCTGCATGTTTTAAGTGTGTTTGGTGGCTCAGAACCATCAAAAAACGTTGAAATATAGTTCAAATTCAATAAAAATCGAGAAAAATACAGTTTCTAGCTAAAATTTGATGGTTTCGTTGCACTTTCCGAGCCCGTAGGGTATCTGAGTGGCTTAAAAGTACAAGAAAACACTTCAAAAGTGACGTTTCTGAAGAATTTTAACAGTTTTCTTGTATCTACGAACGCCAGAATGCATAAAATTGACCTAAACGTCTCCTTTTCCTATTCTGAGTCGATTCTGCATGCTTTAAGTGTGTTTGGTGGCTCAGAACCATCAAAAAACGTTGAAATATAGTTCAAATTCAATAAAAATCGACAAAAATACAGTTTCTAGCTAAAATTTGATGGTTTCGTTGCACTTTCCGAGCCCGTAGGGTATCTGAGTGGCTTAAAAGTACAAGAAAACACTTCAAAAGTGACGTTTCTGAAGAATTTTAACAGTTTTCTTGTATCTACGAACGCCAGAATGCATAAACTTGACCTAAACGTCTCCTTTTCCTATTCTGAGTCGATTCTGCATGCTTTAAGTGTGAAAACTGTTAAAATTCTTCAGAAACGTCACTTTTGAAGTGTTTTCTTGTACTTTTAAGCCACTCAGATACCCTACGGGCTCGGAAAGTGCAACGAAACCATCAAATTTTAGCTAGAAACTGTATTTTTGTCGATTTTTATTGAATTTGAACCATATTTCAACGTTTTTTGATGGTTCTGAGCCACCAAACACATTTAAAGCATGCAGAATCGACTCAGAATAGGAAAAGGAGACGTTTAGGTCAATTTTTTGCATTCTGGCGTTCGTAGATACAAGAAAACTGTTAAAATTCTTCAGAAACGTCACTTTTGAAGTGTTTTCTTGTACTTTTAAGCCACTCAGATACCCTACGGGCTCGGAAAGTGCAACGAAACCATCAAATTTTAGCTAGAAACTGTATTTTTGTCGATTTTTATTGAATTTGAACTATATTTCAACGTTTTTTGATGGTTCTGAGCCACCAAACACACTTAAAGCATGCAGAATCGACTCAGAATAGGAAAAGGAGACGTTTAGCTCAATTTTATGCATTCTGGCGTTCGTAGATACAAGAAAACTGTTAAAATTCTTCAGAAACGTCACTTTTGAAGTGTTTTCTTGTACTTTTAAGCCACTCAGATACCCTACGGGCTCGGAAAGTGCAACGAAACCATCAAATTTTAGCTAGAAACTGTATTTTTGTCGATTTTTATTGAATTTGAACTATATTTCAACGTTTTTTGATGGTTCTGAGCCACCAAACACACTTAAAGCATGCAGAATCGACTCAGAATAGGAAAAGGAGACGTTTAGGTCAATTTTATGCATTCTGGCGTTCGTAGATACAAGAAAACTGTTAAAATTCTTCAGAAACGTCACTTTTGAAGTGTTTTCTTGTACTTTTAAGCCACGCAGATACCCTACGGGCTCGGAAAGTGCAACGAAACCATCAAATTTTAGCTAGAAACTGTATTTTTGTCGATTTTTATTGAATTTGAACTATATTTCAACGTTTTTTGATGGTTCTGAGCCACCAAACACACTTAAAGCATGCAGAATCGACTCAGAATAGGAAAAGGAGACGTTTAGGTCAATTTTATGCATTCTGGCGTTCGTAGATACAAGAAAACTGTTAAAATTCTTCAGAAACGTCACTTTTGAAGTGTTTTCTTGTACTTTTAAGCCACTCAGATACCCAACGGGCTCGGAAAGTGCAACGAAACCATCAAATTTTAGCTAGAAACTGTATTTTTGTCGATTTTTATTGAATTTGAACTATATTTCAACGTTTTTTGATGGTTCTGAGCCACCAAACACACTTAAAGCATGCAGAATCGACTCAGAATAGGAAAAGGAGACGTTTAGGTCAATTTTATGCATTCTGGCGTTCGTAGATACAAGAAAACTGTTAAAATTCTTCAGAAACGTCACTTTTGAAGTGTTTTCTTGTACTTTTAAGCCACTCAGATACCCTACGGGCTCGGAAAGTGCAACGAAACCATCAAATTTTAGCTAGAAACTGTATTTTTGTCGATTTTTATTGAATTTGAACTATATTTCAACGTTTTTTGATGGTTCTGAGCCACCAAACACACTTAAAGCATGCAGAATCGACTCAGAATAGGAAAAGGAGACGTTTAGGTCAATTTTATGCATTCTGGCGTTCGTAGATACAAGAAAACTGTTAAAATTCTTCAGAAACGTCACTTTTGAAGTGTTTTCTTGTAGTTTTAAGCCACTCAGATACCCTACGGGCTCGGAAAGTGCAACGAAACCATCCAATTTTAGCTAGAAACTGTATTTTTGTCGATTTTTATTGAATTTGAACTATATTTCAACGTTTTTTGATGGTTCTGAGCCACCAAACACACTTAAAGCATGCAGAATCGACTCAGAATAGGAAAAGGAGATGTTTAGGTCAATTTTATGCATTCTGGCGTTCGTAGATACAAGAAAACTGTTAAAATTCTTCAGAAACGTCACTTTTGAAGTGTTTTCTTGTACTTTTAAGCCACTCAGATACCCTACGGGCTCGGAAAGTGCAACGAAACCATCAAATTTTAGCTAGAAACTGTATTTTTGTCGATTTTTATTGAATTTGAACTATATTTCAACGTTTTTTGATGGTTCTGAGCCACCAAACACACTTAAAGCATGCAGAATCGACTCAGAATAGGAAAAGGAGACGTTTAGGTCAATTTTATGCATTCTGGCGTTCGTAGATACAAGAAAACTGTTAAAATTCTTCAGAAACGTCACTTTTGAAGTGTTTTCTTGTAGTTTTAAGCCACTCAGATACCCTACGGGCTCGGAAAGTGCAACGAAACCATCAAATTTTAGCTAGAAACTGTATTTTTGTCGATTTTTATTGAATTTGAACTATATTTCAACGTTTTTTGATGGTTCTGAGCCACCAAACACACTTAAAGCATGCAGAATCGACTCAGAATAGGAAAAGGAGACGTTTAGGTCAATTTTATGCATTCTGGCGTTCGTAGATACAAGAAAACTGTTAAAATTCTTCAGAAACGTCATTTTTGAAGTGTTTTCTTGTACTTTTAAGCCACTCAGATACCCAACGGGCTCGGAAAGTGCAACGAAACCATCAAATTTTAGCTAGAAACTGTATTTTTGTCGATTTTTATTGAATTTGAACTATATTTCAACGTTTTTTGATGGTTCTGAGCCACCAAACACACTTAAAGCATGCAGAATCGACTCAGAATAGGAAAAGGAGACGTTTAGGTCAATTTTATGCATTCTGGCGTTCGTAGATACAAGAAAACTGTTAAAATTCTTCAGAAACGTCACTTTTGAAGTGTTTTCTTGTACTTTTAAGCCACTCAGATACCCTACGGGCTCGGAAAGTGCAACGAAACCATCAAATTTTAGCTAGAAACTGTATTTTTGTCGATTTTTATTGAATTTGAACTATATTTCAAGGTTTTTTGATGGTTCTGAGCCACCAAACACATTTAAAGCATGCAGAATCGACTCAGAATAGGAAAAGGAGACGTTTAGGTCAATTTTATGCATTCTGGCGTTCGTAGATACAAGAAAACTGTTAAAATTCTACAGAAACGTCACTTTTGAAGTGTTTTCTTGTACTTTTAAGCCACTCAGATAACCTACGGGCTCGGAAAGCGCAACGAAACCATCAAATTTTAGCTAGAAACTGTATTTTTGTCGATTTTTATTGAATTTGAACTATCTTTCAACGTTTTTTGATGGTTCTGAGCCACCAAACACACTTAAAGCATGCAGAATCGACTCAGAATAGGAAAAGGAGACGTTTAGGGTCAATTTTATGCATTCTGGCGTTAGTAGATACAAGAAAACTGTTAAAATTCTTCAGAAACGTCACTTTTGAAGTGTTTTCTTGTACTTTTAAGCCACTCAGATACCCTACGGGCCCGGAAAGTGCAACGAAACCATCAAATTTTAGCTAGAAACTGTATTTTTGTCGATTTTTATTGAATTTGAACTATATTTCAACGTTTTTTGATGGTTCTGAGCCACCAAACACACTTAAAGCATGCAGAATCGACTCAGAATAGGAAAAGGAGACGTTTAGGTCAATTTTATGCATTCTGGCGTTCGTAGATACAAGAAAACTGTTAAAATTCTTCAGAAACGTCACTTTTGAAGTGTTTTCTTGTACTTTTAAGCCACTCAGATACCCTACGGGCTCGGAAAGTGCAACGAAACCATCAAATTTTAGCTAGAAACTGTATTTTTGTCGATTTTTATTGAATTTGAACTATATTTCAACGTTTTTTGATGGTTCTGAGCCACCAAACACACTTAAAGCATGCAGAATCGACTCAGAATAGGAAAAGGAGACGTTTAGGTCAATTTTATGCATTCTGGCGTTCGTAGATACAAGAAAACTGTTAAAATTCTTCAGAAACGTCACTTTTGAAGTGTTTTCTTGTACTTTTAAGCCACTCAGATACCCTACGGGCTCGGAAAGTGCAACGAAACCATCAAATTTTAGCTAGAAACTGTATTTTTGTCGATTTTTATTGAATTTGAACTATATTTCAACGTTTTTTGATGGTTCTGAGCCACCAAACACACTTAAAGCATGCAGAATCGACTCAGAATAGGAAAAGGAGACGTTTAGGTCAATTTTTTGCATTCTGGCGTTCGTAGATACAAGAAAACTGTTAAAATTCTTCAGAAACGTCACTTTTGAAGTGTTTTCTTGTACTTTTAAGCCACTCAGATACCCTACGGGCTCGGAAAGTGCAACGAAACCATCAAATTTTAGCTAGAAACTGTATTTTTGTCGATTTTTATTGAATTTGAACTATATTTCAACGTTTTTTGATGGTTCTGAGCCACCAAACACACTTAAAGCATGCAGAATCGACTCAGAATAGGAAAAGGAGACGTTTAGCTCAATTTTATGCATTCTGGCGTTCGTAGATACAAGAAAACTGTTAAAATTCTTCAGAAACGTCACTTTTGAAGTGTTTTCTTGTACTTTTAAGCCACTCAGATACCCTACGGGCTCGGAAAGTGCAACGAAACCATCAAATTTTAGCTAGAAACTGTATTTTTGTCGATTTTTATTGAATTTGAACTATATTTCAACGTTTTTTGATGGTTCTGAGCCACCAAACACACTTAAAGCATGCAGAATCGACTCAGAATAGGAAAAGGAGACGTTTAGGTCAATTTTATGCATTCTGGCGTTCGTAGATACAAGAAAACTGTTAAAATTCTTCAGAAACGTCACTTTTGAAGTGTTTTCTTGTACTTTTAAGGCACTCAGATACCCTACGGGCTCGGAAAGTGCAACGAAACCATCAAATTTTAGCTAGAAACTGTATTTTTGTAGATTTTTATTGAATTTGAACTATATTTCAACGTTTTTTGATGGTTCTGAGCCACCAAACACACTTAAAGCATGCAGAATCGACTCAGAATAGGAAAAGGAGACGTTTAGGTCAATTTTATGCATTCTGGCGTTCGTAGATACAAGAAAACTGTTAAAATTCTTCAGAAACGTCACTTTTGAAGTGTTTTCTTGTATTTTTAAGCCACTCAGATATCCTACGGGCTCGGAAAGTGCAACGAAACCATCAAATTTTAGCTAGAAACTGTATTTTTGTCGATTTTTATTGAATTTGAACTATATTTCAACGTTTTTTGATGGTTCTGAGCCACCAAACACACTTAAAGCATGCAGAATCGACTCAGAATAGGAAAAGGAGACGTTTAGGTCAATTTTATGCATTCTGGCGTTCGCAGATACAAGAAAACTGTTAAAATTCTTCAGAAACGTCACTTTTGAAGTGTTTTCTTGTACTTTTAAGCCACTCAGATACCCTACGGGCTCGGAAAGTGCAACGAAACCATCAAATTTTAGCTAGAAACTGTATTTTTGTCGATTTTTATTGAATTTGAACTATATTTCAACGTTTTTTGATGGTTCTGAGCCACCAAACACACTTAAAGCATGCAGAATCGACTCAGAATAGGAAAAGGAGACGTTTAGGTCAATTTTATGCATTCTGGCGTTCGTAGATACAAGAAAACTGTCAAAATTCTTCAGAAACGTCACTTTTGAAGTGTTTTCTTGTACTTTTAAGCCACTCAGATACCCTACGGGCTCGGAAAGTGCAACGAAACCATCAAATTTTAGCTAGAAACTGTATTTTTGTCGATTTTTATTGAATTTGAACTATATTTCAACGTTTTTTGATGGTTCTCAGCCACCAAACACACTTAAAGCATGCAGAATCGACTCAGAATAGGAAAAGGAGACGTTTAGGTCAATTTTATGCATTCTGGCGTTCGTAGATACAAGAAAACTGTTAAAATTCTTCAGAAACTTCACTTTTGAAGTGTTTTCTTGTACTTTTAAGCCACTCAGATAATCTACGGGCTCGGAAAGTGCAACGAAACCATCAAATTTTAGCTAGAAACTGTATTTTTGTCGATTTTTATTGAATTTGAACTATATTTCAACGTTTTTTGATGGTTCTGAGCCACCAAACTCACTTAAAGCATGCAGAATCGACTCAGAATAGGAAAAGGAGACGTTTAGGTCAATTTTATGCATTCTGGCGTTCGTAGATACAAGAAAACTGTTAAAATTCTTCAGAAACGTCACTTTTGAAGTGTTTTCTTGTACTTTTAAGCCACTCAGATACCCTACGGGCTCGGAAAGTGCAACGAAACCATCAAATTTTAGCTAGAAACTGTATTTTTGTCGATTTTTATTGAATTTGAACTATATTTCAACGTTTTTTGATGGTTCTGAGCCACCAAACACACTTAAAGCATGCAGAATCGACTCAGAATAGGAAAAGGAGACGTTTAGGTCAATTTTATGCATTCTGGCGTTCGTAGATACAAGAAAACTGTTAAAATTCTTCAGAAACGTCACTTTTGAAGTGTTTTCTTGTACTTTTAAGCCACTCAGATACCCTACGGGCTCGGAAAGTGCAACGAAACCATCAAATTTTAGCTAGAAACTGTATTTTTGTCGATTTTTATTGAATTTGAACTATATTTCAACGTTTTTTGATGGTTCTGAGCCACCAAACACACTTAAAGCATGCAGAATCGACTCAGAATAGGAAAAGGAGACGTTTAGGTCAATTTTATGCATTCTGGCGTTCGTAGATACAAGAAAACTGTTAAAATTCTTCAGAAACGTCACTTTTGAAGTGTTTTCTTGTACTTTTAAGCCACTCAGATACCCTACGGGCTCGGAAAGTGCAACGAAACCATCAAATTTTAGCTAGAAACTGTATTTTTGTCGATTTTTAATGAATTTGAACTATATTTCAACGTTTTTTTGATGGTTCTGAGCCACCAAACACACTTAAAGCATGCAGAATCGACTCAGAATAGGAAAAGGAGACGTTTAGGTCAATTTTATGCATTCTGGCGTTCGCAGATACAAGAAAACTGTTAAAATTCTTCAGAAACGTCACTTTTGAAGTGTTTTCTTGTACTTTTAAGCCACTCAGATACCCTACGGGCTCGGAAAGTGCAACGAAACCATCAAATTTTAGCTAGAAACTGTATTTTTGTCGATTTTTATTGAATTTGAACTATATTTCAACGTTTTTTGATGGTTCTGAGCCACCAAACACACTTAAAGCATGCAGAATCGACTCAGAATAGGAAAAGGAGACGTTTAGGTCAATTTTATGCATTCTGGCGTTCGTAGATACAAGAAAACTGTCAAAATTCTTCAGAAACGTCACTTTTGAAGTGTTTTCTTGTACTTTTAAGCCACTCAGATACCCTACGGGCTCGGAAAGTGCAACGAAACCATCAAATTTTAGCTAGAAACTGTATTTTTGTCGATTTTTATTGAATTTGAACTATATTTCAACGTTTTTTGATGGTTCTCAGCCACCAAACACACTTAAAGCATGCAGAATCGACTCAGAATAGGAAAAGGAGACGTTTAGGTCAATTTTATGCATTCTGGCGTTCGTAGATACAAGAAAACTGTTAAAATTCTTCAGAAACTTCACTTTTGAAGTGTTTTCTTGTACTTTTAAGCCACTCAGATAATCTACGGGCTCGGAAAGTGCAACGAAACCATCAAATTTTAGCTAGAAACTGTATTTTTGTCGATTTTTATTGAATTTGAACTATATTTCAACGTTTTTTGATGGTTCTGAGCCACCAAACTCACTTAAAGCATGCAGAATCGACTCAGAATAGGAAAAGGAGACGTTTAGGTCAATTTTATGCATTCTGGCGTTCGTAGATACAAGAAAACTGTTAAAATTCTTCAGAAACGTCACTTTTGAAGTGTTTTCTTGTACTTTTAAGCCACTCAGATACCCTACGGGCTCGGAAAGTGCAACGAAACCATCAAATTTTAGCTAGAAACTGTATTTTTGTCGATTTTTATTGAATTTGAACTATATTTCAACGTTTTTTGATGGTTCTGAGCCACCAAACACACTTAAAGCATGCAGAATCGACTCAGAATAGGAAAAGGAGACGTTTAGGTCAATTTTATGCATTCTGGCGTTCGTAGATACAAGAAAACTGTTAAAATTCTTCAGAAACGTCACTTTTGAAGTGTTTTCTTGTACTTTTAAGCCACTCAGATACCCTACGGGCTCGGAAAGTGCAACGAAACCATCAAATTTTAGCTAGAAACTGTATTTTTGTCGATTTTTATTGAATTTGAACTATATTTCAACGTTTTTTGATGGTTCTGAGCCACCAAACACACTTAAAGCATGCAGAATCGACTCAGAATAGGAAAAGGAGACGTTTAGGTCAATTTTATGCATTCTGGCGTTCGTAGATACAAGAAAACTGTTAAAATTCTTCAGAAACGTCACTTTTGAAGTGTTTTCTTGTACTTTTAAGCCACTCAGATACCCTACGGGCTCGGAAAGTGCAACGAAACCATCAAATTTTAGCTAGAAACTGTATTTTTGTCGATTTTTAATGAATTTGAACTATATTTCAACGTTTTTTGATGGTTCTGAGCCACCAAACACACTTAAAGCATGCAGAATCGACTCAGAATAGGAAAAGGAGACGTTTAGGTCAATTTTATGCATTCTGGCGTTCGTAGATACAAGAAAACTGTTAAAATTCTTCAGTAACGTCACTTTTGAAGTGTTTTCTTGTCCTTTTAAGCCACTCAGATACCCTACGGGCTCGGAAAGTGCTACGAAACCATCAAATTTTAGCTTGAAACTGTATTTTTGTCGATTTTTATTGAATTTGAACTATATTTCAACGTTTTTTGATGGTTCTGAGCCACCAAACACACTTAAAGCATGCAGAATCGACTCAGAATAGGAAAAGGAGACGTTTAGGTCAATTTTATGCATTCTGGCGTTCGTAGATACAAGAAAACTGTTAAAATTCTTCAGAAACGTCACTTTTGAAGTGTTTTCTTGTACTTTTAAGCCACTCAGATACCCTACGGGCTCGGAAAGTGCAACGAAACCATCAAATTTTAGCTAGAAACTGTATTTTTGTCGATTTTTATTGAATTTGAACTATATTTCAACGTTTTTTGATGGTTCTGAGCCACCAAACACACTTAAAGCATGCAGAATCGACTCAGAATAGGAAAACGAGACGTTTAGGTCAATTTTATGCATCCTGGCGTTCGTAGATACAAGAAAACTGTTAAAATTCTTCAGAAACGTCACTTTTGAAGTGTTTTCTTGTACTTCTAAGCCACTCAGATACCCTACGGGCTCGGAAAGTGCAACGAAACCATCAAATTTTAGCTAGAAACTGTATTTTTGTCGATTTTTATTGAATTTGAACTATATTTCAACGTTTTTTGATGGTTCTGAGCCACCAAACACACTTAAAGCATGCAGAATCGACTCAGAATAGGAAAAGGAGACGTTTAGGTCAATTTTATGCATTCTGGCGTTCGTAGATACAAGAAAACTGTTAAAATTCTTCAGAAACGTCACTTTTGAAGTGTTTTCTTGTACTTTTAAGCCACTCAGATACCCTACGGGCTCGGAAAGTGCAACGAAACCATCAAATTTTAGCTAGAAACTGTATTTTTGTCGATTTTTATTGAATTTGAACTATATTTCAACGTTTTTTGATGGTTCTGAGCCACCAAACACACTTAAAGCATGCAGAATCGACTCAGAATAGGAAAAGGAGACGTTTAGGTCAATTTTATGCATTCTGGCGTTCGTAGATACAAGAAAACTGTTAAAATTCTTCAGAAACGTCACTTTTGAAGTGTTTTCTTGTACTTTTAAGCCACTCAGATACCCTACGGGCTCGGAAAGTGCAACGAAACCATCAAATTTTAGCTAGAAACTGTATTTTTGTCGATTTTTATTGAATTTGAACTATATTTCAACGTTTTTTGATGGTTCTGAGCCACCAAACACACTTAAAGCATGCAGAATCGACTCAGAATAGGAAAACGAGACGTTTAGGTCAATTTTATGCATCCTGGCGTTCGTAGATACAAGAAAACTGTTAAAATTCTTCAGAAACGTCACTTTTGAAGTGTTTTCTTGTACTTCTAAGCCACTCAGATACCCTACGGGCTCGGAAAGTGCAACGAAACCATCAAATTTTACCTAGAAACTGTATTTTTGTCGATTTTTATTGAATTTGAACTATATTTCAACGTTTTTTGATGGTTCTGAGCCACCAAACACACTTAAAGCATGCAGAATCGACTCAGAATAGGAAAAGGAGACGTTTAGGTCAATTTTATGCATTCTGGCGTTCGTAGATACAAGAAAACTGTTAAAATTCTTCAGAAACGTCACTTTTGAAGTGTTTTCTTGTACTTTTAAGCCACTCAGATACCCTACGGGCTCGGAAAGTGCAACGAAACCATCAAATTTTAGCTAGAAACTGTATTTTTGTCGATTTTTATTGAATTTGAACTATATTTCAACGTTTTTTGATGGTTCTGAGCCACCAAACACACTTAAAGCATGCAGAATCGACTCAGAATAGGAAAAGGAGACGTTTAGGTCAATTTTATGCATTCTGGCGTTCGTAGATACAAGAAAACTGTTAAAATTCTTCAGAAACGTCACTTTTGAAGTGTTTTCTTGTACTTTTAAGCCACTCAGATACCCTACGGGCTCGGAAAGTGCAACGAAACCATCAAATTTTAGCTAGAAACTGTATTTTTGTCGATTTTTATTGAATTTGAACTATATTTCAACGTTTTTTGATGGTTCTGAGCCACCAAACACACTTAAAGCGCAGAATCGACTCAGAATAGGAAAAGGAGACGTTTAGGTCAATTTTATGCATTCTGGCGTTCGTAGATACAAGAAAACTGTTAAAATTCTTCAGAAACGTCACTTTTGAAGTGTTTTCTTGTACTTTTAAGCCACTCAGATACCCTACGGGCTCGGAAAGTGCAACGAAACCATCAAATTTTAGCTAGAAACTGTATTTTTGTCGATTTTTATTGAATTTGAACTATATTTCAACGTTTTTTGATGGTTGTGAGCTACCAAACACACTTAAAGCATGCAGAATCGACTCAGAATAGGAAAAGGAGACGTTTAGGTCAATTTTATGCATTCTGGCGTTCGTAGATACAAGAAAACTGTTAAAATTCTTCAGAAACGTCACTTTTGAAGTGTTTTCTTGTACTTTTAAGCCACTCAGATACCCTACGGGCTCGGAAAGTGCAACGAAACCATCAAATTTTAGCTAGAAACTGTATTTTTGTCGATTTTGATTGAATTTGAACTATATTTCAACGTTTTTTGATGGTTCTGAGCCACCAAACACACTTAAAGCATGCAGAATCGACTCAGAATAGGAAAAGGAGACGTTTAGGTCGATTTTATGCATTCTGGCGTTCGTAGATACAAGAAAACTGTTAAAATTCTTCAGAAACGTCACTTTTGAAGTGTTTTCTTGTACTTTTAAGCCACTCAGATACCCTACGGGCTCGGAAAGTGCAACGAAACCGTCAAATTTTAGCTAGAAACTGTATTTTTGTCGATTTTTATTGAATTTGAACTATATTTCAACGTTTTTTGATGGTTCTGAGCCACCAAACACACTTAAAGCATGCAGAATCGACTCAGAATAGGAAAAGGAGACGTTTAGGTCAATTTTATGCATTCTGGCGTTCGTAGATACAAGAAAACTGTTAAAATTCTTCAGAAACGTCACTTTTGAAGTGTTTTCTTGTACTTTTAAGCCACTCAGATACCCTACGGGCTCGGAAAGTGCAACGAAACCATCAAATTTTAGCTAGAAACTGTATTTTTGTCGATTTTTATTGAATTTGAACTATATTTCAACGTTTTTTGATGGTTCTGAGCCACCAAACACACTTAAAGCATGCAGAATCGACTCAGAATAGGAAAAGGAGACGTTTAGGTCAATTTTATGCATTCTGGCGTTCGTAGATACAAGAAAACTGTTAAAATTCTTCAGAAACGTCACTTTTGAAGTGTTTTCTTGTACTTTTAAGCCACTCAGATACCCTACGGGCTCGGAAAGTGCAACGAAACCATCAAATTTTAGCTAGAAACTGTATTTTTGTCGATTTTTATTGAATTTGAACTATATTTCAACGTTTTTTGATGGTTCTGAGCCACCAAACACACTTAAAGCATGCAGAATCGACTCAGAATAGGAAAAGGAGACGTTTAGGTCGATTTTATGCATTCTGGCGTTCGTAGATACAAGAAAACTGTTAAAATTCTTCAGAAACGTCACTTTTGAAGTGTTTTCTTGTACTTTTAAGCCACTCAGATACCCTACGGGCTCGGAAAGTGCAACGAAACCATCAAATTTTAGCTAGAAACTGTATTTTTGTCGATTTTTATTGAATTTGAACTATATTTCAACGTTTTTTGATGGTTCTGAGCCACCAAACACACTTAAAGCATGCAGAATCGACTCAGAATAGGAAAAGGAGACGTTTAGGTCAATTTTATGCATTCTGGCGTTCGTAGATACAAGAAAACTGTTAAAATTCTTCAGAAACGTCACTTTTGAAGTGTTTTCTTGTACTTTTAAGCCACTCAGATACCCTACGGGCTCGGAAAGTGCAACGAAACCATCAAATTTTAGCTAGAAACTGTATTTTTGTCGATTTTTATTGAATTTGAACTATATTTCAACGTTTTTTGATGGTTCTGAGCCACCAAACACACTTAAAGCATGCAGAATCGACTCAGAATAGGAAAAGGAGACGTTTAGGTCAATTTTATGCATTCTGGCGTTCGTAGATACAAGAAAACTGTTAAAATTCTTCAGAAACGTCACTTTTGAAGTGTTTTCTTGTACTTTTAAGCCACTCAGATACCCTACGGGCTCGGAAAGTGCAACGAAACCATCAAATTTTAGCTAGAAACTGTATTTTTGTCGATTTTTATTGAATTTGAACTATGTATATTTCAACGTTTTTTGATGGTTCTGAGCCACCAAACACACTTAAAGCATGCAGAATCGACTCAGAATAGGAAAAGGAGACGTTTAGGTCAATTTTATGCATTCTGGCGTTCGTAGATACAAGAAAACTGTTAAAATTCTTCAGAAACGTCACTTTTGAAGTGTTTTCTTGTACTTTTAAGCCACTCAGATACCCTACGGGCTCGGAAAGTGCAACGAAACCATCAAATTTTAGCTAGAAACTGTATTTTTGTCGATTTTTATTGAATTTGAACTATATTTCAACGTTTTTTGATGGTTCTGAGCCACCAAACACACTTAAAGCATGCAGAATCGACTCAGAATAGGAAAAGGAGACGTTTAGGTCAATTTTATGCATTCTGGCGTTCGTAGATACAAGAAAACTGTTAAAATTCTTCAGAAACGTCACTTTTGAAGTGTTTTCTTGTACTTTTAAGCCACTCAGATACCCTACGGGCTCGGAAAGTGCAACGAAACCATCAAATTTTAGCTAGAAACTGTATTTTTGTCGATTTTTATTGAATTTGAACTATATTTCAACATTTTTTGATGGTTCTGAGCCACCAAACACACTTAAAGCATGCAGAATCGACTCAGAATAGGAAAAGGAGACGTTTAGGTCAATTTTATGCATTCTGGCGTTCGTAGATACAAGAAAACTGTTAAAATTCTTCAGAAACGTCACTTTTGAAGTGTTTTCTTGTATTTTAAGCCACTCAGATACCCTACGGGCTCGGAAAGTGCAACGAAACCATCAAATTTTAGCTAGAAACTGTATTTTTGTCGATTTTTATTGAATTTGAACTATATTTCAACGTTTTTTGATGGTTCTGAGCCACCAAACACACTTAAAGCATGCAGAATCGACTCAGAATAGGAAAAGGAGACGTTTAGGTCAATTTTATGCATTCTGGCGTTCGTAGATACAAGAAAACTGTTAAAATTCTTCAGAAACGTCACTTTTGAAGTGTTTTCTTGTACTTTTAAGCCACTCAGATAACCAACGGGCTCGAAAAGTGCAACGAAACCATCAAATTTTAGCTAGAAACTGTATTTTTGTCGATTTTTATTGAATTTGAACTATATTTCAACGTTTTTTGATGGTTCTGAGCCACCAAACACACTTAAAGCATGCAGAATCGACTCAGAATAGGAAAAGGAGACGTTTAGGTCAATTTTATGCATTCTGGCGTTCGTAGATACAAGAAAACTGTTAAAATTCTTCAGAAACGTCACTTTTGAAGTGTTTTCTTGTACTTTTAAGCCACTCAGATACCCTACGGGCTCGGAAAGTGCAACGAAACCATCAAATTTTAGCTAGAAACTGTATTTTTGTCGATTTTTATTGAATTTGGACTATATTTCAACGTTTTTTGATGGTTCTGAGCCACCAAACACACTTAAAGCATGCAGAATCGACTCAGAATAGGAAAAGGAGACGTTTAGGTCAATTTTATGCATTCTGGCGTTCGTAGATACAAGAAAACTGTTAAAATTCTTCAGAAACGTCACTTTTGAAGTGTTTTCTTGTACTTTTAAGCCACTCAGATACCCTACGGGCTCGGAAAGTGCAACGAAACCATCAAATTTTAGCTAGAAACTGTATTTTTGTCGATTTTTATTGAATTTGAACTATATTTCAACGTTTTTTGATGGTTCTGAGCCACCAAACACACTTAAAGCATGCAGAATCGACTCAGAATAGGAAAAGGAGACGTTTAGGTCAATTTTATGCATTCTGGCGTTCGTAGATACAAGAAAACTGTTAAAATTCTTCAGAAACGTCACTTTTGAAGTGTTTTCTTGTACTTTTAAGCCACTCAGATACCCTACGGGCTCGGAAAGTGCAACGAAACCATCAAATTTTAGCTAGAAACTGTATTTTTGTCGATTTTTATTGAATTTGAACTATATTTCAACGTTTTTTGATGGTTCTGAGCCACCAAACACACTTAAAGCATGCAGAATCGACTCAGAATAGGAAAAGGAGACGTTTAGGTCAATTTTATGCATTCTGGCGTTCGTAGATACAAGAAAACTGTTAAAATTCTTCAGAAACGTCACTTTTGAAATGTTTTCTTGTACTTTTAAGCCACTCAGATACCCTACGGGCTCGGAAAGTGCAACGAAATCATCAAATTTTAGCTAGAAACTGTATTTTTGTCGATTTTTATTGAATTTGAACTATATTTCAACGTTTTTTGATGGTTCTGAGCCACCAAACACACTTAAAGCATGCAGAATCGACTCAGAATAGGAAAAGGAGACGTTTAGGTCAATTTTATGCATTCTGGCGTTCGTAGATACAAGAAAACTGTTAAAATTCTTCAGAAACGTCACTTTTGAAGTGTTTTCTTGTACTTTTAAGCCACTCAGATACTCTACGGGCTCGGAAAGTGTAACGAAACCATCAAATTTTAGCTAGAAACTGTATTTTTGTCGATTTTTATTGAATTTGAACTATATTTCAACGTTTTTTGATGGTTCTGAGCCACCAAACACACTTAAAGCATGCAGAATCGACTCAGAATAGGAAAAGGAGACGTTTAGGTCAATTTTATGCATTCTGGCGTTCGTAGATACAAGAAAACTGTTAAAATTCTTCAGAAACGTCACTTTTGAAGTGTTTTCTTGTACTTTTAAGCCACTCAGATACCCTACGGGCTCGGAAAGTGCAACGAAACCATCAAATTTTAGCTAGAAACTGTATTTTTGTCGATTTTTATTGAATTTGAACTATATTTCAATGTTTTTTGATGGTTCTGAGCCACCAAACACACTTAAAGCATGCAGAATCGACTCAGAATAGGAAAAGGAGACGTTTAGGTCAATTTTATGCATTTTGGCGTTCGTAGATACAAGAAAACTGTTAAAATTCTTCAGAAACGTCACTTTTGAAGTGTTTTCTTGTACTTTTAAGCCATTCAGATACCCTACGGGCTCGGAAAGTGCAACGAAACCATCAAATTTTAGCTAGAAACTGTATTTTTGTCGATTTTTATTGAATTTGAACTATATTTCAACGTTTTTTGATGGTTCTGAGCCACCAAACACACTTAAAGCATGCAGAATCGACTCAGAATAGGAAAAGGAGACGTTTAGGTCAATTTTATGCATTCTGGCGTTCGTAGATACAAGAAAACTGTTAAAATTCTTCAGAAACGTCACTTTTGAAGTGTTTTCTTGTAATTTTAAGCCACTCAGATACCCTACGGGCTCGGAAAGTGCAACGAAACCATCAAATTTTAGCAAGAAACTGTATTTTTGTCGATTTTTATTGAATTTGAACTATATTTCAACGTTTTTTGATGGTTCTGAGCCACCAAACACACTTAAAGCATGCAGAATCGACTCAGAATAGGAAAGGGAGACGTTTAGGTCAATTTTATGCATTCTGGCGTTCGTAGATACAAGAAAACTGTTAAAATTCTTCAGAAACGTCACTTTTGAAGTGTTTTCTTGTACTTTTAAGCCACTCAGATACCCTACGGGCTCGGAAAGTGCAACGAAACCATCAAATTTTAGCTAGAAACTGTATTTTTGTCGATTTTTATTGAATTTGAACTATATTTCAACGTTTTTTGATGGTTCTGAGCCACCAAACACACTTAAAGCATGCAGAATCGACTCAGAATAGGAAAAGGAGACGTTTAGGTCAATTTTATGCATTCTGGCGTTCGTAGATACAAGAAAACTGTTAAAATTCTTCAGAAACGTCACTTTTGAAGTGTTTTCTTGTAATTTTAAGCCACTCAGATACCCTACGTGCTCGGAAAGTGCAACGAAACCATCAAATTTTAGCAAGAAACTGTATTTTTGTCGATTTTTATTGAATTTGAACTATATTTCAACGTTTTTTGATGGTTCTGAGCCACCAAACACACTTAAAGCATGCAGAATCGACTCAGAATAGGAAAGGGAGACGTTTAGGTCAATTTTATGCATTCTGGCGTTCGTAGATACAAGAAAACTGTTAAAATTCTTCAGAAACGTCACTTTTGAAGTGTTTTCTTGTACTTTTAAGCCACTCAGATACCCTACGGGCTCGGAAAGTGCAACGAAACCATCAAATTTTAGCTAGAAACTGTATTTTTGTCGATTTTTATTGAATTTGAACTATATTTCAACGTTTTTTGATGGTTCTGAGCCACCAAACACACTTAAAGCATGCAAAATCGACTCAGAATAGGAAAAGGAGACGTTTAGGTCAATTTTATGCATTCTGGCGTTCGTAGATACAAGAAAACTGTTAAAATTCTTCAGAAACGTCACTTTTGAAGTGTTTTCTTGTACTTTTAAGCCACTCAGATACCCTACGGGCTCGGAAAGTGCAACGAAACCATCAAATTTTAGCTAGAAACTGTATTTTTGTCGATTTTTATTGAATTTGAACTATATTTCAACGTTTTTTGATGGTTCTGAGCCACCAAACACACTTAAAGCATGCAGAATCGACTCAGAATAGGAAAAGGAGACGTTTAGGTCAATTTTATGCATTCTGGCGTTCGTAGATACAAGAAAACTGTTAAAATTCTTCAGAAACGTCACTTTTGAAGTGTTTTCTTGTACTTTTAAGCCACTCAGATACCCTACGGGCTCGGAAAGTGCAACGAAACCATCAAATTTTAGCTAGAAACTGTATTTTTGTCGATTTTTATTGAATTTGAACTATATTTCAACGTTTTTTGATGGTTCTGAGCCACCAAACACACTTAAAGCATGCAGAATCGACTCAGAATAGGAAAAGGAGACGTTTAGGTCAATTTTATGCATTCTGGCGTTCGTAGATACAAGAAAACTGTTAAAATTCTTCAGAAACGTCACTTTTGAAGTGTTTTCTTGTAATTTTAAGCCACTCAGATACCCTACGGGCTCGGAAAGTGCAACGAAACCATCAAATTTTAGTAAGAAACTGTATTTTTGTCGATTTTTATTGAATTTGAACTATATTTCAACGTTTTTTGATGGTTCTGAGCCACCAAACACACTTAAAGCATGCAGAATCGACTCAGAATAGGAAAGGGAGACGTTTAGGTCAATTTTATGCATTCTGGCGTTCGTAGATACAAGAAAACTGTTAAAATTCTTCAGAAACGTCACTTTTGAAGTGTTTTCTTGTACTTTTAAGCCACTCAGATACCCAACGGGCTCGGAAAGTGCAACGAAACCATCAAATTTTAGCTAGAAACTGTATTTTTGTCGATTTTTATTGAATTTGAACTATATTTCAACGTTTTTTGATGGTTCTGAGCCACCAAACACACTTAAAGCATCCAGAATCGACTCAGAATAGGAAAAGGAGACGTTTAGGTCAATTTTATGCATTCTGGCGTTCGTAGATACAAGAAAACTGTTAAAATTCTTCAGAAACGTCACTTTTGAAGTGTTTTCTTGTACTTTTAAGCCACTCAGATACCCTACGGGCTCGGAAAGTGCAACGAAACCATCAAATTTTAGCTAGAAACTGTATTTTTGTCGATTTTTATTGAATTTGAACTATATTTCAACGTTTTTTGATGGTTCTGAGCCACCAAACACACTTAAAGCATGCAGAATCGACTCAGAATAGGAAAAGGAGACGTTTAGGTCAATTTTATGCATTCTGGCGTTCGTAGATACAAGAAAACTGTTAAAATTCTTCAGAAACGTCACTTTTGAAGTGTTTTCTTGTAATTTTAAGCCACTCAGATACCCTACGGGCTCGGAAAGTGCAACGAAACCATCAAATTTTAGTAAGAAACTGTATTTTTGTCGATTTTTATTGAATTTGAACTATATTTCAACGTTTTTTGATGGTTCTGAGCCACCAAACACACTTAAAGCATGCAGAATCGACTCAGAATAGGAAAGGGAGACGTTTAGGTCAATTTTATGCATTCTGGCGTTCGTAGATACAAGAAAACTGTTAAAATTCTTCAGAAACGTCACTTTTGAAGTGTTTTCTTGTACTTTTAAGCCACTCAGATACCCTACGGGCTCGGAAAGTGCAACGAAACCATCAAATTTTAGCTAGAAACTGTATTTTTGTCGATTTTTATTGAATTTGAACTATATTTCAACGTTTTTTGATGGTTCTGAGCCACCAAACACACTTAAAGCATCCAGAATCGACTCAGAGTAGGAAAAGGAGACGTTTAGGTCAATTTTATGCATTCTGGCGTTCGTAGATACAAGAAAACTGTTAAAATTCTTCAGAAACGTCACTTTTGAAGTGTTTTCTTGTACTTTTAAGCCACTCAGATACCCTACGGGCTCGGAAAGTGCAACGAAACCATCAAATTTTAGCTAGAAACTGTATTTTTGTCGATTTTTATTGAATTTGAACTATATTTCAACGTTTTTTGATGGTTCTGAGCCACCAAACACACTTAAAGCATGCAGAATCGACTCAGAATAGGAAAAGGAGACGTTTAGGTCAATTTTATGCATTCTGGCGTTCGTAGATACAAGAAAACTGTTAAAATTCTTCAGAAACGTCACTTTTGAAGTGTTTTCTTGTACTTTTAAGCCACTCAGATACCCTACGGGCTCGGAAAGTGCAACGAAACCATCAAATTTTAGCAAGAAACTGTATTTTTGTCGATTTTTATTGAATTTGAACTATATTTCAACGTTTTTTGATGGTTCTGAGCCACCAAACACACTTAAAGCATGCAGAATCGACTCAGAATAGGAAAGGGAGACGTTTAGGTCAATTTTATGCATTCTGGCGTTCGTAGATACAAGAAAACTGTTAAAATTCTTCAGAAACGTCACTTTTGAAGTGTTTTCTTGTACTTTTAAGCCACTCAGATACCCTACGGGCTCGGAAAGTGCAACGAAACCATCAAATTTTAGCTAGAAACTGTATTTTTGTCGATTTTTATTGAATTTGAACTATATTTCAACGTTTTTTGATGGTTCTGAGCCACCAAACACACTTAAAGCATCCAGAATCGACTCAGAATAGGAAAAGGAGACGTTTAGGTCAATTTTATGCATTCTGGCGTTCGTAGATACAAGAAAACTGTTAAAATTCTTCAGAAACGTCACTTTTGAAGTGTTTTCTTGTACTTTTAAGCCACTCAGATACCCTACGGGCTCGGAAAGTGCAACGAAACCATCAAATTTTAGCTAGAAACTGTATTTTTGTCGATTTTTATTGAATTTGAACTATATTTCAACGTTTTTTGATGGTTCTGAGCCACCAAACACACTTAAAGCATGCAGAATCGACTCAGAATAGGAAAAGGAGACGTTTAGGTCAATTTTATGCATTCTGGCGTTCGTAGATACAAGAAAACTGTTAAAATTCTTCAGAAACGTCACTTTTGAAGTGTTTTCTTGTACTTTTAAGCCACTCAGATACCCTACGGGCTCGGAAAGTGCAACGAAACCATCAAATTTTAGCTAGAAACTGTATTTTTGTCGATTTTTATTGAATTTGAACTATATTTCAACGTTTTTTGATGGTTCTGAGCCACCAAACACACTTAAAGCATGCAGAATCGACTCAGAATAGGAAAAGGAGACGTTTAGGTCAATTTTATGCATTCTGGCGTTCGTAGATACAAGAAAACTGTTAAAATTCTTCAGAAACGTCACTTTTGAAGTGTTTTCTTGTACTTTTAAGCCACTCAGATACTCTACGGGCTCGGAAAGTGCAACGAAACCATCAAATTTTAGCTAGAAACTGTATTTTTGTCGATTTTTATTGAATTTGAACTATATTTCAACGTTTTTTGATGGTTCTGAGCCACCAAACACACTTAAAGCATGCAGAATCGACTCAGAATAGGAAAAGGAGACGTTTAGGTCAATTTTATGCATTCTGGCGTTCGTAGATACAAGAAAACTGTTAAAATTCTTCAGAAACGTCACTTTTGAAGTGTTTTCTTGCAATTTTAAGCCACTCAGATACCCTACGGGCTCGGAAAGTGCAACGAAACCATCAAATTTTAGCTAGAAACTGTATTTTTGTCGATTTTTATTGAATTTGAACTATATTTCAACGTTTTTTGATGGTTCTGAGCCACCAAACACACTTAAAGCATGCAGAATCGACTCAGAATTGGAAAAGGAGACGTTTAGGTCAATTTTATGCATTCTGGCGTTCGTTGATACAAGAAAACTGTTAAAATTCTTCAGAAACGTCACTTTTGAAGTGTTTTCTTGTACTTTTAAGCCACTCAGATACCCTACGGGCTCGGAAAGTGCAACGAAACCATCAAATTTTAGCTAGAAACTGTATTTTTGTCGATTTTTATTGAATTTGAACTATATTTCAACGTTTTTTGATGGTTCTGAGCCACCAAACACACTTAAAGCATGCAGAATCGACTCCGAATAGGAAAAGGAGACGTTTAGGTCAATTTTATGCATTCTGGCGTTCGTAGATACAAGAAAACTGTTAAAATTCTTCAGAAACGTCACTTTTGAAGTGTTTTCTTGTACTTTTAAGCCACTCAGATACCCTACGGGCTCGGAAAGTGCAACGAAACCATCAAATTTTAGCTAGAAACTGTATTTTTGTCGATTTTTATTGAATTTGAACTATATTTCAACGTTTTTTGATGGTTCTGAGCCACCAAACACACTTAAAGCATGCAGAATCGACTCAGAATAGGAAAAGGAGACGTTTAGGTCAATTTTATGCATTCTGGCGTTCGTAGATACAAGAAAACTGTTAAAATTCTTCAGAAACGTCACTTTTGAAGTGTTTTCGTGTACTTTTAAGCCACTCAGATACCCTACGGGCTCGGAAAGTGCAACGAAACCATCAAATTTTAGCTAGAAACTGTATTTTTGTCGATTTTTATTGAATTTGAACTATATTTCAACGTTTTTTGATGGTTCTGAGCCACCAAACACACTTAAAGCATGCAGAATCGACTCAGAATAGGAAAAGGAGACGTTTAGGTCAATTTTATGCATTCTGGCGTTCGTAGATACAAGAAAACTGTTAAAATTCTTCAGAAACGTCACTTTTGAAGTGTTTTCTTGTACTTTTAAGCCACTCAGATACTCTACGGGCTCGGAAAGTGCAACGAAACCATCAAATTTTAGCTAGAAACTGTATTTTTGTCGATTTTTTTTGAATTTGAACTATATTTCAACGTTTTTTGATGGTTCTGAGCCACCAAACACACTTAAAGCATGCAGAATCGACTCAGAATAGGAAAAGGAGACGTTTAGGTCAATTTTATGCATTCTGGCGTTCGTAGATACAAGAAAACTGTTAAAATCCTTCAGAAACATCACTTTTGAAGTGTTTTCTTGTACTTTTAAGCCACTCAGATACCCTACGGGCTCGGAAAGTGCAACGAAACCATCAAATTTTAGCTAGAAACTGTATTTTTGTCGATTTTTATTGAATTTGAACTATATTTCAACGTTTTTTGATGGTTCTGAGCCACCAAACACACTTAAAGCATGCAGAATCGACTCAGAATAGGAAAAGGAGACGTTTAGGTCAATTTTATGCATTCTGGCGTTCGTAGATACAAGAAAACTGTTAAAATTCTTCAGAAACGTCACTTTTGAAGTGTTTTCTTGTACTTTTAAGCCACTCAGATACCCTACGGGCTCGGAAAGTGTAACGAAACCATCGAATTTTAGCTAGAAACTGTATTTTTGTCGATTTTTATTGAATTTGAACTATATTTCAACGTTTTTTAATGGTTCTGAGCCACCAAACACACTTAAAGCATGCAGAATCGACTCAGAATAGGAAAAGGAGACGTTTAGGTCAATTTTATGCATTCTGGCGTTCGTAGAAACAAGAAAACTGTTAAAATTCTTCAGAAACGTCACTTTTGAAGTGTTTTCTTGTACTTTTAAGCCACTCAGATACCCAACGGGCTCGGAAAGTGCAACGAAACCATCAAATTTTAGCTAGAAACTGTATTTTTGTCGATTTTTATTGAATTTGAACTATATTTCAACGTTTTTTGATGGTTCTGAGCCACCAAACACACTTAAAGCATGCAGAATCGACTCAGAATAGGAAAAGGAGACGTTTAGGTCAATTTTATGCATTCTGGCGTTCGTAGATACAAGAAAACTGTTAAAATTCTTCAGAAACGTCACTTTTGAAGTGTTTTCTTGTACTTTTAAGCCACTCAGATACCCTACGGGCTCGGAAAGTGCAACGAAACCATCAAATTTTAGCTAGAAACTGTATTTTTGTCGATTTTTATTGAATTTGAACTATATTTCAAGGTTTTTTGATGGTTCTGAGCCACCAAACACACTTAAAGCATGCAGAATCGACTCAGAATAGGAAAAGGAGACGTTTAGGTCAATTTTATGCATTCTGGCGTTCGTAGATACAAGAAAACTGTTAAAATTCTTCAGAAACGTCACTTTTGAAGTGTTTTCTTGTACTTTTAAGCCACTCAGATACCCTACGGGCTCGGAAAGTGCAACGAAACCATCAAATTTTAGCTAGAAACTGTACTTTTGTCGATTTTTATTGAATTTGAACTATATTTCAACGTTTTTTGATGGTTCTGAGCCACCAAACACACTTAAAGCATGCAGAATCGACTCAGAATAGGAAAAGGAGATGTTTAGGTCAATTTTATGCATTCTGGCGTTCGTAGATACAAGAAAACTGTTAAAATTCTTCAGAAACGTCACTTTTGAAGTGTTTTCTTGTACTTTTAAGCCACTCAGATACCCTACGGGCTCGGAAAGTGCAACGAAACCATCAAATTTTAGCTAGAAACTGTATTTTTGTCGATTTTTATTGAATTTGAACTATATTTCAACGTTTTTTGATGGTTCTGAGCCACCAAACACACTTAAAGCATGCAGAATCGACTCAGAATAGGAAAAGGAGACGTTTAGGTCAATTTTATGCATTCTGGCGTTCGTAGATACAAGAAAACTGTTAAAATTCTTCAGAAACGTCACTTTTGAAGTGTTTTCTTGTACTTTTAAGCCACTCAGATACCCTACGGGCTCGGAAAGTGCAACGAAACCATCAAATTTTAGCTAGAAACTGTATTTTTGTCGATTTTTATTGAATTTGAACTATATTTCAACGTTTTTTGATGGTTCTGAGCCACCAAACACACTTAAAGCATGCAAAATCGACTCAGAATAGGAAAAGGAGACGTTTAGGTCAATTTTATGCATTCTGGCGTTCGTAGATACAAGAAAACTGTTAAAATTCTTCAGAAACGTCACTTTTGAAGTGTTTTCTTGTACTTTTAAGCCACTCATACACCCTACGGGCTCGGAAAGTGCAACGAAACCATCAAATTTTAGCTAGAAACTGTATTTTTGTCGATTTTTATTGAATTTGAACTATATTTCAACGTTTTTTGATGTTTCTGAGCCACCAAACACACTTAAAGCATGCAGAATCGACTCAGAATAGGAAAAGGAGACGTTTAGGTCAATTTTATGCATTCTGGCGTTCGTAGATACAAGAAAACTGTTAAAATTCTTCAGAAACGTCACTTTTGAAGTGTTTTCTTGTACTTTTAAGCCACTCAGATACCCTACGGGCTCGGAAAGTGCAACGAAACCATCAAATTTTAGCTAGAAACTGTATTTTTGTCGATTTTTGTTGAATTTGAACTTTATTTCAACGTTTTTTGATGGTTCTGAGCCACCAAACACACTTAAAGCATGCAGAATCGACTCAGAATAGGAAAAGGAGACGTTTAGGTCAATTTTATGCATTCTGGCGTTCGTAGATACAAGAAAACTGTTAAAATTCTTCAGAAACGTCACTTTTGAAGTGTTTTCTTGTACTTTTAAGCCACTCAGATACCCTACGGGCTCGGAAAGTGCAACGAAACCATCAAATTTTAGCTAGAAACTGTATTTTTGTCGATTTTTATTGAATTTGAACTATATTTCAACGTTTTTTGATGGTTCTGAGCCACCAAACACACTTAAAGCATGCAGAATCGACTCCGAATAGGAAAAGGAGACGTTTAGGTCAATTTTATGCATTCTGGCGTTCGTAGATACAAGAAAACTGTTAAAATTCTTCAGAAACGTCACTTTTGAAGTGTTTTCTTGTACTTTTAAGCCACTCAGATACCCTACGGGCTCGGAAAGTGCAACGAAACCATCAAATTTTAGCTAGAAACTGTATTTTTGTCGATTTTTATTGAATTTGAACTATATTTCAACGTTTTTTGATGGTTCTGAGCCACCAAACACACTTAAAGCATGCAGAATCGACTCCGAATAGGAAAAGGAGACGTTTAGGTCAATTTTATGCATTCTGGCGTTCGTAGATACAAGAAAACTGTTAAAATTCTTCAGAAACGTCACTTTTGAAGTGTTTTCTTGTACTTTTAAGCCACTCAGATACCCTACGGGCTCGGAAAGTGCAACGAAACCATCAAATTTTAGCTAGAAACTGTATTTTTGTCGATTTTTATTGAATTTGAACTATATTTCAACGTTTTTTGATGGTTCTGAGCCACCAAACACACTTAAAGCATGCAGAATCGACTCAGAATAGGAAAAGGAGACGTTTAGGTCAATTTTATGCATTCTGGCGTTCGTAGATACAAGAAAACTGTTAAAATTCTTCAGAAACGTCACTTTTGAAGTGTTTTCTTGTACTTTTAAGCCACTCAGATACCCTACGGGCTCGGAAAGTGCAACGGAACCATCAAATTTTAGCTAGAAACTGTATTTTTGTCGATTTTTATTGAATTTGAACTATATTTCAACGTTTTTTGATGGTTCTGAGCCACCAAACACACTTAAAGCATGCAGAATCGACTCAGAATAGGAAAAGGAGACGTTTAGGTCAATTTTATGCATTCTGGCGTTCGTAGATACAAGAAAACTGTTAAAATTCTTCAGAAACTTCACTTTTGAAGTGTTTTCTTGTACTTTTAAGCCACTCAGATACCCTACGGGCTCGGAAAGTGCAACGAAACCATCAAATTTTAGCTAGAAACTGTATTTTTGTCGATTTTTATTGAATTTGAACTATATTTCAACGTTTTTTGATGGTTCTGAGCCACCAAACACACTTAAAGCATGCAGAATCGACTCAGAATAGGAAAAGGAGACGTTTAGGTCAATTTTATGCATTCTGGCGTTCGTAGATACAAGAAAACTGTTAAAATTCTTCAGAAACGTCACTTTTGAAGTGTTTTCTTGTACTTTTAAGCCACTCAGATACTCTACGGGCTCGGAAAGTGCAACGAAACCATCAAATTTTAGCTAGAAACTGTATTTTTGTCGATTTTTATTGAATTTGAACTATATTTCAACGTTTTTTGATGGTTCTGAGCCACCAAACACACTTAAAGCATGCAGAATCGACTCAGAATAGGAAAAGGAGACGTTTAGGTCAATTTTATGCATCCGGGCGTTCGTAGATACAAGAAAACTGTTAAAATTCTTCAGAAACGTCACTTTTGAAGTGTTTTCTTGTACTTTTAAGCCACTCAGATACCCTACGGGCTCGGAAAGTGCAACGAAACCATCAAATTTTAGCTAGAAACTGTATTTTTGTCGATTTTTATTGAATTTGAACTATATTTCAACGTTTTTTGATGGTTCTGAGCCACCAAACACACTTAAAGCATGCAGAATCAACTCAGAATAGGAAAAGGAGACGTTTAGGTCAATTTTATGCATTCTGGCGTCCGTAGATACAAGAAAACTGTTAAAATTCTTCAGAAACGTCACTTTTGAAGTGTTTTCTTGTACTTTTAAGCCACTCAGATACCCTACGGGCTCGGAAAGTGCAACGAAACCATCAAATTTTAGCTAGAAACTGTATTTTTGTCGATTTTTATTGAATTTGAACTATATTTCAACGTTTTTTGATGGTTCTGAGCCACCAAACACACTTAAAGCATGCAGAATCGACTCAGAATAGGAAAAGGAGACGTTTAGGTCAATTTTATGCATTCTGGCGTTCGTAGATACAAGAAAACTGTTAAAATTCTTCAGAAACGTCACTTTTGAAGTGTTTTCTTGTACTTTTAAGCCACTCAGATACCCTACGGGCTCGGAAAGTGCAACGAAACCATCAAATTTTAGCTAGAAACTGTATTTTTGTCGATTTTTATTGAATTTGAACTATATTTCAACGTTTTTTGATGGTTCTGAGCCACCAAACACACTTAAAGCATGCAGAATCGACTCAGAATAGGAAAAGGAGACGTTTAGGTCAATTTTATGCATTCTGGCGTTCGTAGATACAAGAAAACTGTTAAAATTCTTCAGAAACGTCACTTTTGAAGTGTTTTCTTGTACTTTTAAGCCACTCAGATACCCTACGGGCTCGGAAAGTGCAACGAAACCATCAAATTTTAGCTAGAAACTGTATTTTTGTCGATTTTTATTGAATTTGAACTATATTTCAACGTTTTTTGATGGTTCTGAGCCACCAAACACACTTAAAGCATGCAGAATCGACTCAGAATAGGAAAAGGAGATGTTTAGGTCAATTTTATGCATTCTGGCGTTCGTAGATACAAGAAAACAGTTAAAATTCTTCAGAAACGTCACTTTTGAAGTGTTTTCTTGTACTTTTAAGCCACTCAGATACCCTACGGGCTCGGAAAGTGCAACGAAACCATCAAATTTTAGCTAGAAACTGTATTTTTGTCGATTTTAATTGAATTTGAACTATATTTCAACGTTTTTTGATGGTTCTGAGCCACCAAACACACTTAAAGCATGCAGAATCGACTCAGAATAGGAAAAGGAGACGTTTAGGTCAATTTTATGCATTCTGGCGTTCGTAGATACAAGAAAACTGTTAAAATTCTTCAGAAACGTCACTTTTGAAGTGTTTTCTTGTACTTTTAAGCCACTCAGATACCCTACGGGCTCGGAAAGTGCAACGAAACCATCAAATTTTAGCTAGAAACTGTATTTTTGTCGATTTTTATTGAATTTGAACTATATTTCAACGTTTTTTGATGGTTCTGAGCCACCAAACACACTTAAAGCATGCAGAATCGACTCAGAATAGGAAAAGGAGACGTTTAGGTCAATTTTATGCATTCTGGCGTTCGTAGATACAAGAAAACTGTTAAAATTCTTCAGAAACGTCACTTTTGAAGTGTTTTCTTGTACTTTTAAGCCACTCATATACCCTACGGGCTCGGAAAGTGCAACGAAACCATCAAATTTTAGCTAGAAACTGTATTTTTGTCGATTTTTATTGAATTTGAACTATATTTCAACGTTTTTTGATGTTTCTGAGCCACCAAACACACTTAAAGCATGCAGAATCGACTCAGAATAGGAAAAGGAGACGTTTAGGTCAATTTTATGCATTCTGGCGTTCGTAGATACAAGAAAACTGTTAAAATTCTTCAGAAACGTCACTTTTGAAGTGTTTTCTTGTACTTTTAAGCCACTCAGATACCCTACGGGCTCGGAAAGTGCAACGAAACCATCAAATTTTAGCTAGAAACTGTATTTTTGTCGATTTTTATTGAATTTGAACTATATTTCAACGTTTTTTGATGGTTCTGAGCCACCAAACACACTTAAAGCATGCAGAATCGACTCAGAATAGGAAAAGGAGACGTTTAGGTCAATTTTATGCATTCTGGCGTTCGTAGATACAAGAAAACTGTTAAAATTCTTCAGAAACGTCACTTTTGAAGTGTTTTCTTGTACTTTTAAGCCACTCAGATACCCTACGGGCTCGGAAAGTGCAACGAAACCATCAAATTTTAGCTAGAAACTGTATTTTTGTCGATTTTTATTGAATTTGAACTATATTTCAACGTTTTTTGATGGTTCTGAGCCACCAAACACACTTAAAGCATGCAGAATCGACTCAGAATAGGAAAAGGAGACGTTTAGGTCAATTTTATGCATTCTGGCGTTCGTAGATACAAGAAAACTGTTAAAATTCTTCAGAAACGTCACTTTTGAAGTGTTTTCTTGTACTTTTAAGCCACTCAGATACCCTACGGGCTCGGAAAGTGCAACGAAACCATCAAATTTTAGCTAGAAACTGTATTTTTGTCGATTTTTATTGAATTTGAACTATATTTCAACGTTTTTTGATGGTTCAGAGCCACCAAACACACTTAAAGCATGCAGAATCAACTCAGAATAGGAAAAGGAGACGTTTAGGTCAATTTTATGGATTCTGGCGTTCGTAGATTAAAGAAAACTGTTAAAATTCTTCAGAAACGTCACTTTTGAAGTGTTTTCTTGTACTTTTAAGCCACTCAGATACCCTACGGGCTCGGAAAGTGCAACGAAACCATCAAATTTTAGCTAGAAACTGTATTTTTGTCGATTTTTATTGAATTTGAACTATATTTCAACGTTTTTTGATGGTTCTGAGCCACCAAACACACTTAAAGCATGCAGAATCGACTCCGAATAGGAAAAGGAGACGTTTAGGTCAATTTTATGCATTCTGGCGTTCGTAGATACAAGAAAACTGTTAAAATTCTTCAGAAACATCACTTTTGAAGTGTTTTCTTGTACTTTTAAGCCACTCAGATACCCTACGGGCTCGGAAAGTGCAACGAAACCATCAAATTTTAGCTAGAAACTGTATTTTTGTCGATTTTTATTGAATTTGAACTACATTTCAACGTTTTTTGATGGTTCTGAGCCACCAAACACACTTAAAGCATGCAGAATCTACTCAGAATAGGAAAAGGAGACGTTTAGGTCAATTTTATGCATTCTGGCGTTCGTAGATACAAGAAAACTGTTAAAATTCTTCAGAAACGTCACTTTTGAAGTGTTTTCTTGTACTTTTAAGCCACTCAGATACCCTACGGGCTCGGAAAGTGCAACGAAACCATCAAATTTTAGCTAGAAAGTGTATTTTTGTCGATTTTTATTGAATTTGAACTATATTTCAACGTTTTTTGATGGTTCTGAGCCACCAAACACACTTAAAGCATGCAGAATCGCTTCAGAATAGGAAAAGGAGACGTTTAGGTCAATTTTATGCATTCTGGCGTTCGTAGATACAAGAAAACTGTTAAAATTCTTCAGAAACGTCACTTTTGAAGTGTTTTCTTGTACTTTTAAGCCACTCAGATACCCTACGGGCTCGGAAAGTGCAACGAAACCATCAAATTTTAGCTAGAAACTGTATTTTTGTCGATTTTTATTGAATTTGAACTATATTTCAACGTTTTTTGATGGTTCTGAGCCACCAAACACACTTAAAGCATGCAGAATCGACTCAGAATAGGAAAAGGAGACGTTTAGGTCAATTTTATGCATTCTGGCGTTCGTAGATACAAGAAAACTGTTAAAATTCTTCAGAAACGTCACTTTTGAAGTGTTTTCTTGTACTTTTAAGCCACTCAGATACCCTACGGGCTCGGAAAGTGCAACGAAACCATCAAATTTTAGCTAGAAACTGTATTTTTGTCGATTTTTATTGAATTTGAACTATATTTCAACGTTTTTTGATGGTTCTGAGCCACCAAACACACTTAAAGCATGCAGAATCGACTCAGAATAGGAAAAGGAGACGTTTAGGTCAATTTTATGCATTCTGGCGTTCGTAGATACAAGAAAACTGTTAAAATTCTTCAGAAACGTCACTTTTGAAGTGTTTTCTTGTACTTTTAAGCCACTCAGATACCCTACGGGCTCGGAAAGTGCAACGAAACCATCAAATTTTAGCTAGAAACTGTATTTTTGTCGATTTTTATTGAATTTGAACAATATTTCAACGTTTTTTGATGGTTCTGAGCCACCAAACACACTTAAAGCATGCAGAATCGACTCAGAATAGGAAAAGGAGACGTTTAGGTCAATTTTATGCATTCTGGCGTTCGTAGATACAAGAAAACTGTTAAAATTCTTCAGAAACGTCACTTTTGAAGTGTTTTCTTGTACCTTTAAGCCACTCAGATACCCTACGGGCTCGGAAAGTGCAACGAAACCATCAAATTTTAGCTAGAAACTGTATTTTTGTCGATTTTTATTGAATTTGAACTATATTTCAACGTTTTTTGATGGTTCTGAGCCACCAAACACACTTAAAGCATGCAGAATCGACTCAGAATAGGAAAAGGAGACGTTTAGGTAAATTTTATGCATTCTGGCGTTCGTAGATACAAGAAAACTGTTAAAATTCTTCAGAAACGTCACTTTTGAAGTGTTTTCTTGTACTTTTAAGCCACTCAGATACCCTACGGGCTCGGAAAGTGCAACGAAACCATCAAATTTTAGCTAGAAACTGTATTTTTCTCGATTTTTATTGAATTTGAACTATATTTCAACGTTTTTTGATGGTTCTGAGCCACCAAACACACTTAAAGCATGCAGAATCGACTCAGAATAGGAAAAGGAGACGTTTAGGTCGATTTTATGCATTCTGGCGTTCGTAGATACAAGAAAACTGTTAAAATTCTTCAGAAACGTCACTTTTGAAGTGTTTTCTTGTACTTTTAAGCCACTCAGATACCCTACGGGCTCGGAAAGTGCAACGAAACCATCAAATTTTAGCTAGAAACTGTATTTTTGTCGATTTTTATTGAATTTGAACTATATTTCAACGTTTTTTGATGGTTCTGAGCCACCAAACACACTTAAAGCATGCAGAATCGACTCAGAATAGGAAAAGGAGACGTTTAGGTCAATTTTATGCATTCTGGCGTTCGTAGATACAAGAAAACTGTTAAAATTCTTCAGAAGCGTCACTTTTGAAGTGTTTTCTTGTACTTTTAAGCCACTCAGATACCCTACGGGCTCGGAAATGGCAACGAAACCATCAAATTTTAGCTAGAGACTGTATTTTTGTCGATTTTTATTGAATTTGAACTATATTTCAACGTTTTTTGATGGTTCTGAGCCACCAAACACACTTAAAGCATGCAGAATCGACTCAGAATAGGAAAAGGAGACGTTTAGGTCAATTTTATGCATTCTGGCGTTCGTTGATACAAGAAAACAGTTAAAATTCTTCAGAAACGTCACTTTTTAAGTGTTTTCTTGTACTTTTAAGCCACTCAGATACCCTACGGGCTCGGAAAGTGCAACGAAACCATCAAATTTTAGCTAGAAACTGTATTTTTGTCGATTTTTATTGAATTTGAACTATATTTCAACGTTTTTTGATGGTTCTGAGCCACCAAACACACTTAAAGCATGCAGAATCGACTCAGAATAGGAAAAGGAGACGTTTAGGTCAATTTTATGCATTCTGGCGTTCGTAGATACAAGAAAACTGTTAAAATTCTTCAGAAACGTCACTTCTGAAGTGTTTTCTTGTACTTTTAAGCCACTCAGATACCCTACGGGCTCGGAAAGTGCAACGAAACCATCAAATTTTAGCTAGAAACTGTATTTTTGTCGATTTTTATTGAATTTGAACTATATTTCAACGTTTTTTGATGGTTCTGAGCCACCAAACACACTTAAAGCATGCAGAATCGACTCAGAATAGGAAAAGGAGACGTTTAGGTCAATTTTATGCATTCTGGCGTTCGTAGATACAAGAAAACTGTTAAAATTCTTCAGAAACGTCACTTTTGAAGTGTTTTCTTGTACTTTTAAGCCACTCAGATACCCTACGGGCTCGGAAAGTGCAACGAAACCATCAAATTTTAGCTAGAAACTGTATTTTTGTCGATTTTTATTGAATTTGAACTATATTTCAACGTTTTTTGATGGTTCAGAGCCACCAAACACACTTAAAGCATGCAGAATCAACTCAGAATAGGAAAAGGAGACGTTTAGGTCAATTTTATGGATTCTGGCGTTCGTAGATTAAAGAAAACTGTTAAAATTCTTCAGAAACGTCACTTTTGAAGTGTTTTCTTGTACTTTTAAGCCACTCAGATACCCTACGGGCTCGGAAAGTGCAACGAAACCATCAAATTTTAGCTAGAAACTGTATTTTTGTCGATTTTTATTGAATTTGAACTATATTTCAACGTTTTTTGATGGTTCTGAGCCACCAAACACACTTAAAGCATGCAGAATCGACTCCGAATAGGAAAAGGAGACGTTTAGGTCAATTTTATGCATTCTGGCGTTCGTAGATACAAGAAAACTGTTAAAATTCTTCAGAAACATCACTTTTGAAGTGTTTTCTTGTACTTTTAAGCCACTCAGATACCCTACGGGCTCGGAAAGTGCAACGAAACCATCAAATTTTAGCTAGAAACTGTATTTTTGTCGATTTTTATTGAATTTGAACTACATTTCAACGTTTTTTGATGGTTCTGAGCCACCAAACACACTTAAAGCATGCAGAATCTACTCAGAATAGGAAAAGGAGACGTTTAGGTCAATTTTATGCATTCTGGCGTTCGTAGATACAAGAAAACTGTTAAAATTCTTCAGAAACGTCACTTTTGAAGTGTTTTCTTGTACTTTTAAGCCACTCAGATACCCTACGGGCTCGGAAAGTGCAACGAAACCATCAAATTTTAGCTAGAAAGTGTATTTTTGTCGATTTTTATTGAATTTGAACTATATTTCAACGTTTTTTGATGGTTCTGAGCCACCAAACACACTTAAAGCATGCAGAATCGCTTCAGAATAGGAAAAGGAGACGTTTAGGTCAATTTTATGCATTCTGGAGTTCGTAGATACAAGAAAACTGTTAAAATTCTTCAGAAACGTCACTTTTGAAGTGTTTTCTTGTACTTTTAAGCCACTCAGATACCCTACGGGCTCGGAAAGTGCAACGAAACCATCAAATTTTAGCTAGAAACAGTATTTTTGTCGATTTTTATTGAATTTGAACTATATTTCAACGTTTTTTGATGGTTCTGAGCCACCAAACACACTTAAAGCATGCAGAATCGACTCAGAATAGGAAAAGGAGACGTTTAGGTCAATTTTATGCATTCTGGCGTTCGTAGATACAAGAAAACTGTTAAAATTCTTCAGAAACGTCACTTTTGAAGTGTTTTCTTGTACTTTTAAGCCACTCAGATACCCTACGGGCTCGGAAAGTGCAACGAAACCATCAAATTTTAGCTAGAAACTGTATTTTTGTCGATTTTTATTGAATTTGAACTATATTTCAACGTTTTTTGATGGTTCTGAGCCACCAAACACACTTAAAGCATGCAGAATCGACTCAGAATAGGAAAAGGAGACGTTTAGGTCAATTTTATGCATTCTGGCGTTCGTAGATACAAGAAAACTGTTAAAATTCTTCAGAAACGTCACTTTTGAAGTGTTTTCTTGTACTTTTAAGCCACTCAGATACCCTACGGGCTCGGAAAGTGCAACGAAACCATCAAATTTTAGCTAGAAACTGTATTTTTGTCGATTTTTATTGAATTTGAACTATATTTCAACGTTTTTTGATGGTTCTGAGCCACCAAACACACTTAAAGCATGCAGAATCGACTCAGAATAGGAAAAGGAGACGTTTAGGTCAATTTTATGCATTCTGGCGTTCGTAGATACAAGAAAACTGTTAAAATTCTTCAGAAACGTCACTTTTGAAGTGTTTTCTTGTACCTTTAAGCCACTCAGATACCCTACGGGCTCGGAAAGTGCAACGAAACCATCAAATTTTAGCTAGAAACTGTATTTTTGTCGATTTTTATTGAATTTGAACTATATTTCAACGTTTTTTGATGGTTCTGAGCCACCAAACACACTTAAAGCATGCAGAATCGACTCAGAATAGGAAAAGGAGACGTTTAGGTAAATTTTATGCATTCTGGCGTTCGTAGATACAAGAAAACTGTTAAAATTCTTCAGAAACGTCACTTTTGAAGTGTTTTCTTGTACTTTTAAGCCACTCAGATACCCTACGGGCTCGGAAAGTGCAACGAAACCATCAAATTTTAGCTAGAAACTGTATTTTTGTCGATTTTTATTGAATTTGAACTATATTTCAACGTTTTTTGATGGTTCTGAGCCACCAAACACACTTAAAGCATGCAGAATCGACTCAGAATAGGAAAAGGAGACGTTTAGGTCAATTTTATGCATTCTGGCGTTCGTAGATACAGTAAAACTGTTAAAATTCTTCAGAAACGTCACTTTTGAAGTGTTTTCTTGTACTTTTAAGCCACTCAGATACCCTACGGTCTCGGAAAGTGCAACGAAACCATCAAATTTTAGCTAGAAACTGTATTTTTGTCGATTTTTATTGAATTTGAACTATATTTCAACGTTTTTTGATGGTTCTGAGCCACCAAACACACTTAAAGCATGCAGAATCGACTCAGAATAGGAAAAGGAGACGTTTAGGTCAATTTTATGCATTCTGGCGTTCGTAGATACAAGAAAACTGTTAAAATTCTTCAGAAACGTCACTTTTGAAGTGTTTTCTTGTACTTTTAAGCCACTCAGATACCCTACGGGCTCGGAAAGTGCAACGAAACCATCAAATTTATTGCTTTTCCTATTCTGAGTCGATTCTGCATGCTTTAAGTGTGTTTGGTGGCTCAGAACCATCAAAAAACGTTGAAATATAGTTCAAATTCAATAAAAATCGACAAAAATACAGTTTCTAGCTAAAATTTGATGGTTTCGTTGCACTTTCCGAGCCCGTAGGGTATCTGAGTGGCTTAAAAGTACAAGAAAACACTTCAAAAGTGACGTTTCTGAAGAATTATAACAGTTTTCTTGTATCTACGAACGCCAGAATGCATAAAATTGACCTAAACGTCTCCTTTTCCTATTCTGAGTCGTTTCTGCATGCTTTAAGTGTGTTTGGTGGCTCAGAACCATCAAAAAACGTTGAAATATAGTTCAAATTCAATAAAAATCGACAAAAAATACAGTTTCTAGCTAAATTTGATGGTTTCGTTGCACTTTCCGAGCCCGTAGGGTATCTGAGTGGCTTAAAAGTACAAGAAAACACTTCAAAAGTGACGTTTCTGAAGAATTTTAACAGTTTTCTTGTATCTACGAACGCCAGAATGCATAAAATTGACCTAAACGTCTCCTTTTCCTATTCTGAGTCGATTCTGAATGCTTTAAGTGTGTTTGGTGGCTCAGAACCATCAAAAAACGTTGAAATATAGTTCAAATTCAATAAAAATCGACAAAAATACAGTTTCTAGCTAAAATTTGATGGTTTCGTTGCACTTTCCGAGCCCGTAGGGTATCTGAGTGGCTTAAAAGTACAAGAAAACATTTCAAAAGTGACGTTTCTGAAGAATTTTAACAGTTTTCTTGTATCTACGAACGCCAGAATGCATAAAATTGACCTAAACGTCTCCTTTTCCTATTCTGAGTCGATTCTGCATGCTTTAAGTGTGTTTGGTGGCTCAGAACCATCAAAAAACGTTGAAATATAGTTCAAATTCAATAAAAATCGACAAAAATACAGTTTCTAGCTAAAATTTGATGGTTTCGTTGCACTTTCCGAGCCCGTAGGGTATCTGAGTGGCTTAAAAGTACAAGAAAACCATCAAATTTTAGCTAGAAACTGTATTTTTGTCGATTTTTATTGAATTTGAACTATATTTCAACATTTTTTGATGGTTCTGAGCCACCAAACACACTTAAAGCATGCAGAATCGACTCAGAATAGGAAAAGGAGACGTTTAGGTCAATTTTATGCATTCTGGCGTTCGTAGATACAAGAAAACTGTTAAAATTCTTCAGAAACGTCACTTTTGAAGTGTTTTCTTGTACTTTTAAGCCACTCAGATACCCTACGGGCTCGGAAAGTGCAACGAAACCATCAAATTTTAGCTAGAAACTGTATTTTTGTCGATTTTTATTGAATTTGAACTATATCTCAACGTTTTTTGATGGTTCTGAGCCACCAAACACACTTAAAGCATGCAGAATCGACTCAGAATAGGAAAAGGAGACGTTTAGGTCAATTTTATGCATTCTGGCGTTCGTAGATACAAGAAAACTGTTAAAATTCTTCAGAAACGTCACTTTTGAAGTGTTTTCTTGTACTTTTAAGCCACTCAGATACCCTACGGGCTCGGAAAGTGCAACGAAACCATCAAATTTTAGCTAGAAACTGTATTTTTGTCGATTTTTATTGAATTTGAACTATATTTCAA
>NW_026972724.1:0-38347 GCF_036711695.1 Zophobas morio | reverse complement strand
CTGAAGAATTTTAACAGTTTTTCTTGTATCTACGAACGCCAGAATGCATAAAATTGACCTAAACCTCTCCTTTTCCTATTCTGAGTCGATTCTGCATGCTTTAAGTGTGTTTGGTGGCTCAGAACCATCAAAAAACGTTGAAATATAGTTCAAATTCAATAAAAATCGACAAAAATACAGTTTCTAGCTAAAATTTGATGGTTTCGTTGCACTTTCCGAGCCCGTAGGGTATCTGATTGGCTTAAAAGTACAAGAAAACACTTCAAAAGTGACGTTTCTGAAGAATTTTAACAGTTTTCTTGTATCTACGAACGCCAGAATGCATAAAATTGACCTAAACGTCTCCTTTTCCTATTCTGAGTCGATTCTGCATGCTTTAAGTGTGTTTGGTGGCTCAGAACCATCAATAAACGTTGAAATATAGTTCAAATTCAATAAAAATCGACAAAAATACAGTTTCTAGTTAAAATTTGATGGTTTCGTTGCACTTTCCGAACCCGTAGGGTATCTGATTGGCTTAAAAGTACAAGAAAACACTTCAAAAGTGACGTTTCTGAAGAATTTTAACAGTTTTCTTGTATCTACGAACGCCAGAATGCATAAAATTGACCTAAACGTCTCCTTTTCCTATTCTGAGTCGATTCTGCATGCTTTAAGTGTGTTTGGTGGCTCAGAACCATCAAAAAACGTTGAAATATAGTTCAAATTCAATAAAAATCGACAAAAATACAGTTTCTAGCTAAAATTTGATGGTTTCGTTGCACTTTCCGAGCCCGTAGGGTATCTGATTGGCTTAAAAGTACAAGAAAACACTTCAAAAGTGACGTTTCTGAAGAATTTTAACAGTTTTCTTGTATCTACGAACGCCAGAATGCATAAAATTGACCTAAACGTCTCCTTTTCCTATTCTGAGTCGATTCTGCATGCTTTAAGTGTGTTTGGTGGTTCAGAACCATCAAAAAACGTTGAAATATAGTTCAAATTCAATAAAAATCGACAAAAACACAGTTTCTAGCTAAAATTTGATGGTTTCGTTGCACTTTCCGAGCCCGTAGGGTATCTGATTGGCTTAAAAGTACAAGAAAACACTTCAAAAGTGACGTTTCTGAAGAATTTTAACAGTTTTCTTGTATCTACGAACGCCAGAATGCATAAAATTGACCTAAACGTCTCCTTTTCCTATTCTGAGTCGATTCTGCATGCTTTAAGTGTGTTTGGTGGCTCAGAACCATCAAAAAACGTTGAAATATAGTTCAAATTCAATAAAAATCGACAAAAATACAGTTTCTAGCTAAAATTTGATGGTTTCGTTGCACTTTCCGAGCCCGTAGGGTATCTGATTGGCTTAAAAGTACAAGAAAACACTTCAAAAGTGACGTTTCTGAAGAATTTTAACAGTTTTCTTGTATCTACGAATGCCAGAATGCATAAAATTGACCTAAACGTCTCCTTTTCCTATTCTGAGTCGATTCTGCATGCTTTAAGTGTGTTTGGTGGCTCAGAACCATCAAAAAACGTTGAAATATAGTTCAAATTCAATAAAAATCGACAAAAATACAGTTTCTAGCTAAAATTTGATGGTTGCGTTGCACTTTCCGAGCCCGTAGGGTATCTGATTGGCTTAAAAGTACAAGAAAACACTTCAAAAGTGACGTTTCTGAAGAATTTTAACAGTTTTCTTGTATCTACGAACGCCAGAATGCATGAAATTGACCTAAACGTCTCCTTTTCCTATTCTGAGTCGATTCTGCATGCTTTAAGTGTGTTTGGTGGCTCAGAACCATCAAAAAACGTTGAAATATAGTTCAAATTCAATAAAAACCGACAAAAACACAGTTTCTAGCTAAAATTTGATGGTTTCGTTGCACTTTCCGAGCCCGTAGGGTATCTGATTGGCTTAAAAGTACAAGAAAACACTTCAAAAGTGACGTTTCTGAAGAATTTTAACAGTTTTCTTGTATCTATGAACGCCAGAATGCATAAAATTGACCTAAACGTCTCCTTTTCCTATTCTGAGTCGATTCTGCATGCTTTAAGTGTGTTTGGTGGCTCAGAACCATCAAAAAACGTTGAAATATAGTTCAAATTCAATAAAAATCGACAAAAATACAGTTTCTAGCTAAAATTTGATGGTTTCGTTGCACTTTCCGAGCCCGTAGGGTATCTGATTGGCTTAAAAGTACAAGAAAACACTTCAAAAGTGACGTTTCTGAAGAATTTTAACAGTTTTCTTGTATCTACGAACGCCAGAATGCATAAAATTGACCTAAACGTCTCCTTTTCCTATTCTGAGTCGATTCTGCATGCTTTAAGTGTGTTTGGTGGCTCAGAACCATCAAAAAACGTTGAAATATAGTTCAAATTCAATAAAAATCGACAAAAATACAGTTTCTAGCTAAAATTTGATGGTTTCGTTGCACTTTCCGAGCCCGTAGGGTATCTGATTGGCTTAAAAGTACAAGAAAACACTTCAAAAGTGACGTTTCTGAAGAATTTTAACAGTTTTCTTGTATCTACGAACGCCAGAATGCATAAAATTGACCTAAACGTCTCCTTTTCCTATTCTGAGTCGATTCTGCATGCTTTAAGTGTGTTTGGTGGTTCAGAACCATCAAAAAACGTTGAAATATAGTTCAAATTCAATAAAAACCTACAAAAACACAGTTTCTAGCTAAAATTTGATGGTTTCGTTGCACTTTCCGAGCCCGTAGGGTATCTGATTGGCTTAAAAGTACAAGAAAACACTTCAAAAGTGACGTTTCTGAAGAATTTTAACAGTTTTCTTGTATCTACGAACGCCAGAATGCATAAAATTGACCTAAACGTCTCCTTTTCCTATTCTGAGTCGATTCTGCATGCTTTAAGTGTGTTTGGTGGCTCAGAACCATCAAAAAACGTTGAAATATAGTTCAAATTCAATAAAAATCGACAAATATACAGTTTCTAGCTAAAATTTGATGGTTTCGTTGCACTTTCCGAGCCCGTAGGGTATCTGATTGGCTTAAAAGTACAAGAAAACACTTCAAAAGTGACGTTTCTGAAGAATTTTAACAGTTTTCTTGTATCTACGAACGCCAGAATGCATAAAATTGACCTAAACGTCTCCTTTTCCTATTCTGAGTCGATTCTGCATGCTTTAAGTGTGTTTGGTGGCTCAGAACCATCAAAAAACGTTGAAATATAGTTCAAATTCAATAAAAATCGACAAAAATACAGTTTCTAGCTAAAATTTGATGGTTTCGTTGCACTTTCCGAGCCCGTAGGGTATCTGATTGGCTTAAAAGTACAAGAAAACACTTCAAAAGTGACGTTTCTGAAGAATTTTAACAGTTTTCTTGTATCTACGAACGCCAGAATGCATAAAATTGACCTAAACGTCTCCTTTTCCTATTCTGAGTCGATTCTGCATGCTTTAAGTGTGTTTGGTGGCTCAGAACCATCAAAAAACGTTGAAATATAGTTCAAATTCATTAAAAATCGACAAAAATACAGTTTCTAGCTAAAATTTGATGGTTTCGTTGCACTTTCCGAGCCCGCAGGGTATCTGATTGGCTTAAAAGTACAAGAAAACACTTCAAAAGTGACGTTTCTGAAGAATTTTAACAGTTTTCTTGTATCTACGAACGCCAGAATGCATAAAATTGACCTAAACGTCTCCTTTTCCTATTCTGAGTCGATTCTGCATGCTTTAAGTGTGTTTGGTGGCTCAGAACCATCAAAAAACGTTGAAATATAGTTCAAATTCAATAAAAATCGACAAAAATACAGTTTCTAGCTAAAATTTGATGGTTGCGTTGCACTTTCCGAGCCCGTAGGGTATCTGATTGGCTTAAAAGTACAAGAAAACACTTCAAAAGTGACGTTTCTGAAGAATTTTAACAGTTTTCTTGTATCTACGAACGCCAGAATGCATAAAATTGACCTAAACGTCTCCTTTTCCTATTCTGAGTCGATTCTGCATGCTTTAAGTGTGTTTGGTGGCTCAGAACCATCAAAAAACGTTGAAATATAGTTCAAATTCAATAAAAATCGACAAAAATAGAGTTTCTAGCTAAAATTTGATGGTTTCGTTGCACTTTCCGAGCCCGTAGGGTATCTGATTGGCTTAAAAGTACAAGAAAACACTTCAAAAGTGACGTTTCTGAAGAATTTTAACAGTTTTCTTGTATCTACGAACGCCAGAATGCATAAAATTGACCTAAACGTCTCCTTTTCCTATTCTGAGTCGATTCTGCATGCTTTAAGTGTGTTTGGTGGCTCAGAACCATCAAAAAACGTTGAAATATAGTTCAAATTCAATAAAAATCGACAAAAATACAGTTTCTAGCTAAAATTTGATGGTTTCGTTGCACTTTCCGAGCCCGTAGGGTATCTGATTGGCTTAAAAGTACAAGAAAACACTTCAAAAGTGACGTTTCTGAAGAATTTTAACAGTTTTCTTGTATCTACGAACGCCAGAATGCATAAAATTGACCTAAACGTCTCCTTTTCCTATTCTGAGTCGATTCTGCATGCTTTAAGTGTGTTTGGTGGCTCAGAACCATCAAAAAACGTTGAAATATAGTTCAAATTCAATAAAAATCGACAAAAATACAGTTTCTAGCTAAAATTTGATGGTTTCGTTGCACTTTCCGAGCCCGTAGGGTATCTGATTGGCTTAAAAGTACAAGAAAACACTTCAAAAGTGACGTTTCTGAAGAATTTTAACAGTTTTCTTGTATCTACGAACGCCAGAATGCATAAAATTGACCTAAACGTCTCCTTTTCCTATTCTGAGTCGATTCTGCATGCTTTAAGTGTGTTTGGTGGCTCAGAACCATCAAAAAACGTTGAAATATAGTTCAAATTCAATAAAAATCGACAAAAATACAGTTTCTAGCTAAAATTTGATGGTTTCGTTGCACTTTCCGAGCCCGTAGGGTATCTGATTGGCTTAAAAGTACAAGAAAACACTTCAAAAGTGACGTTTCTGAAGAATTTTAACAGTTTTCTTGTATCTACGAACGCCAGAATGCATAAAATTGACCTAAACGTCTCCTTTTCCTATTCTGAGTCGATTCTGCATGCTTTAAGTGTGTTTGGTGGCTCAGAACCATCAAAAAACGTTGAAATATAGTTCAAATTCAATAAAAATCGACAAAAATACAGTTTCTAGCTAAAATTTGATGGTTTCGTTGCACTTTCCGAGCCCGTAGGGTATCTGATTGGCTTAAAAGTACAAGAAAACACTTCAAAAGTGACGTTTCTGAAGAATTTTAACAGTTTTCTTGTATCTACGAACGCCAGAATGCATAAAATTGACCTAAACGTCTCCTTTTCCTATTCTGAGTCGATTCTGCATGCTTTAAGTGTGTTTGGTGGCTCAGAACCATCAAAAAACGTTGAAATATAGTTCAAATTCAATAAAAATCGACAAAAATACAGTTTCTAGCTAAAATTTGATGGTTTCGTTGCACTTTCCGAGCCCGTAGGGTATCTGATTGGCTTAAAAGTACAAGAAAACACTTCAAAAGTGACGTTTCTGAAGAATTTTAACAGTTTTCTTGTATCTACGAACGCCAGAATGCATAAAATTGACCTAAACGTCTCCTTTTCCTATTCTGAGTCGATTCTGCATGCTTTAAGTGTGTTTGGTGGCTCAGAACCATCAAAAAACGTTGAAATATAGTTCAAATTCAATAAAAATCGACAAAAATACAGTTTCTAGCTAAAATTTGATGGTTTCGTTGCACTTTCCGAGCCCGTAGGGTATCTGATTGGCTTAAAAGTACAAGAAAACACTTCAAAAGTGACGTTTCTGAAGAATTTTAACAGGTTTTCTTGTATCTACGAACGCCAGAATGCATAAAATTGACCTAAACGTCTCCTTTTCCTATTCTGAGTCGATTCTGCATGCTTTAAGTGTGTTTGGTGGCTCAGAACCATCAAAAAACGTTGAAATATAGTTCAAATTCAATAAAAATCGACAAAAATACAGTTTCTAGCTAAAATTTGATGGTTTCGTTGCACTTTCCGAGCCCGTAGGGTATCTGATTGGCTTAAAAGTACAAGAAAACACTTCAAAAGTGACGTTTCTGAAGAATTTTAACAGTTTTCTTGTATCTACGAACGCCAGAATGCATAAAATTGACCTAAACGTCTCCTTTTCCTATTCTGAGTCGATTCTGCATGCTTTAAGTGTGTTTGGTGGCTCAGAACCATCAAAAAACGTTGAAATATAGTTCAAATTCAATAAAAATCGACAAAAATACAGTTTCTAGCTAAAATTTGATGGTTTCGTTGCACTTTCCGAGCCCGTAGGGTATCTGATTGGCTTAAAAGTACAAGAAAACACTTCAAAAGTGACGTTTCTGAAGAATTTTAACAGTTTTCTTGTATCTACGAACGCCAGAATGCATAAAATTGACCTAAACGTCTCCTTTTCCTATTCTGAGTCGATTCTGCATGCTTTAAGTGTGTTTGGTGGCTCAGAACCATCAAAAAACGTTGAAATATAGTTCAAATTCAATAAAAATCGACAAAAATACAGTTTCTAGCTAAAATTTGATGGTTTCGTTGCACTTTCCGAGCCCGTAGGGTATCTGATTGGCTTAAAAGTACAAGAAAACACTTCAAAGTGACGTTTCTGAAGAATTTTAACAGTTTTCTTGTATCTACGAACGCCAGAATGCATAAAATTGACCTAAACGTCTCCTTTTCCTATTCTGAGTCGATTCTGCATGCTTTAAGTGTGTTTGGTGGCTCAGAACCATCAAAAAACGTTGAAATATAGTTCAAATTCAATAAAAATCGACAAAAATACAGTTTCTAGCTAAAATTTGATGGTTTCGTTGCACTTTCCGAGCCCGTAGGGTATCTGATTGGCTTAAAAGTACAAGAAAACACTTCAAAAGTGACGTTTCTGAAGAATTTTAACAGTTTTCTTGTATCTACGAACGCCAGAATGCATAAAATTGACCTAAACGTCTCCTTTTCCTATTCTGAGTCGATTCTGCATGCTTTAAGTGTGTTTGGTGGCTCAGAACCATCAAAAAACGTTGAAATATAGTTCAAATTCAATAAAAATCGACAAAAATACAGTTTCTAGCTAAAATTTGATGGTTTCGTTGCACTTTCCGAGCCCGTAGGGTATCTGATTGGCTTAAAAGTACAAGAAAACACTTCAAAAGTGACGTTTCTGAAGAATTTTAACAGTTTTCTTGTATCTACGAACGCCAGAATGCATAAAATTGACCTAAACGTCTCCTTTTCCTATTCTGAGTCGATTCTGCATGCTTTAAGTGTGTTTGGTGGCTCAGAACCATCAAAAAACGTTGAAATATAGTTCAAATTCAATAAAAATCGACAAAAATACAGTTTCTAGCTAAAATTTGATGGTTTCGTTGCACTTTCCGAGCCCGTAGGGTATCTGATTGGCTTAAAAGTACAAGAAAACACTTCAAAAGTGACGTTTCTGAAGAATTTTAACAGTTTTCTTGTATCTACGAACGCCAGAATGCATAAAATTGACCTAAACGTCTCCTTTTCCTATTCTGAGTCGATTCTGCATGCTTTAAGTGTGTTTGGTGGCTCAGAACCATCAAAAAACGTTGAAATATAGTTCAAATTCAATAAAAATCGACAAAATACAGTTTCTAGCTAAAATTTGATGGTTTCGTTGCACTTTCCGAGCCCGTAGGGTATCTGATTGGCTTAAAAGTACAAGAAAACACTTCAAAAGTGACGTTTCTGAAGAATTTTAACAGTTTTCTTGTATCTACGAACGCCAGAATGCATAAAATTGACCTAAACGTCTCCTTTTCCTATTCTGAGTCGATTCTGCATGCTTTAAGTGTGTTTGGTGGCTCAGAACCATCAAAAAACGTTGAAATATAGTTCAAATTCAATAAAAATCGACAAAAATACAGTTTCTAGCTAAAATTTGATGGTTTCGTTGCACTTTCCGAGCCCGTAGGGTATCTGATTGGCTTAAAAGTACAAGAAAACACTTCAAAAGTGACGTTTCTGAAGAATTTTAACAGTTTTCTTGTATCTACGAACGCCAGAATGCATAAAATTGACCTAAACGTCTCCTTTTCCTATTCTGAGTCGATTCTGCATGCTTTAAGTGTGTTTGGTGGCTCAGAACCATCAAAAAACGTTGAAATATAGTTCAAATTCAATAAAAATCGACAAAAATACAGTTTCTAGCTAAAATTTGATGGTTTCGTTGCACTTTCCGAGCCCGTAGGGTATCTGATTGGCTTAAAAGTACAAGAAAACACTTCAAAAGTGACGTTTCTGAAGAATTTTAACAGTTTTCTTGTATCTACGAACGCCAGAATGCATAAAATTGACCTAAACGTCTCCTTTTCCTATTCTGAGTCGATTCTGCATGCTTTAAGTGTGTTTGGTGGCTCAGAACCATCAAAAAACGTTGAAATATAGTTCAAATTCAATAAAAATCGACAAAAATACAGTTTCTAGCTAAAATTTGATGGTTTCGTTGCACTTTCCGAGCCCGTAGGGTATCTGATTGGCTTAAAAGTACAAGAAAACACTTCAAAAGTGACGTTTCTGAAGAATTTTAACAGTTTTCTTGTATCTACGAACGCCAGAATGCATAAAATTGACCTAAACGTCTCCTTTTCCTATTCTGAGTCGATTCTGCATGCTTTAAGTGTGTTTGGTGGCTCAGAACCATCAAAAAACGTTGAAATATAGTTCAAATTCAATAAAAATCGACAAAAATACAGTTTCTAGCTAAAATTTGATGGTTTCGTTGCACTTTCCGAGCCCGTAGGGTATCTGATTGGCTTAAAAGTACAAGAAAACACTTCAAAAGTGACGTTTCTGAAGAATTTTAACAGTTTTCTTGTATCTACGAACGCCAGAATGCATAAAATTGACCTAAACGTCTCCTTTTCCTATTCTGAGTCGATTCTGCATGCTTTAAGTGTGTTTGGTGGCTCAGAACCATCAAAAAACGTTGAAATATAGTTCAAATTCAATAAAAATCGACAAAAATACAGTTTCTAGCTAAAATTTGATGGTTTCGTTGCACTTTCCGAGCCCGTAGGGTATCTGATTGGCTTAAAAGTACAAGAAAACACTTCAAAAGTGACGTTTCTGAAGAATTTTAACAGTTTTCTTGTATCTACGAACGCCAGAATGCATAAAATTGACCTAAACGTCTCCTTTTCCTATTCTGAGTCGATTCTGCATGCTTTAAGTGTGTTTGGTGGCTCAGAACCATCAAAAAACGTTGAAATATAGTTCAAATTCAATAAAAATCGACAAAAATACAGTTTCTAGCTAAAATTTGATGGTTTCGTTGCACTTTCCGAGCCCGTAGGGTATCTGATTGGCTTAAAAGTACAAGAAAACACTTCAAAAGTGACGTTTCTGAAGAATTTTAACAGTTTTCTTGTATCTACGAACGCCAGAATGCATAAAATTGACCTAAACGTCTCCTTTTCCTATTCTGAGTCGATTCTGCATGCTTTAAGTGTGTTTGGTGGCTCAGAACCATCAAAAAACGTTGAAATATAGTTCAAATTCAATAAAAATCGACAAAAATACAGTTTCTAGCTAAAATTTGATGGTTTCGTTGCACTTTCCGAGCCCGTAGGGTATCTGATTGGCTTAAAAGTACAAGAAAACACTTCAAAAGTGACGTTTCTGAAGAATTTTAACAGTTTTCTTGTATCTACGAACGCCAGAATGCATAAAATTGACCTAAACGTCTCCTTTTCCTATTCTGAGTCGATTCTGCATGCTTTAAGTGTGTTTGGTGGCTCAGAACCATCAAAAAACGTTGAAATATAGTTCAAATTCAATAAAAATCGACAAAAATACAGTTTCTAGCTAAAATTTGATGGTTTCGTTGCACTTTCCGAGCCCGTAGGGTATCTGATTGGCTTAAAAGTACAAGAAAACACTTCAAAAGTGACGTTTCTGAAGAATTTTAACAGTTTTCTTGTATCTACGAACGCCAGAATGCATAAAATTGACCTAAACGTCTCCTTTTCCTATTCTGAGTCGATTCTGCATGCTTTAAGTGTGTTTGGTGGCTCAGAACCATCAAAAAACGTTGAAATATAGTTCAAATTCAATAAAAATCGACAAAAATACAGTTTCTAGCTAAAATTTGATGGTTTCGTTGCACTTTCCGAGCCCGTAGGGTATCTGATTGGCTTAAAAGTACAAGAAAACACTTCAAAAGTGACGTTTCTGAAGAATTTTAACAGTTTTCTTGTATCTACGAACGCCAGAATGCATAAAATTGACCTAAACGTCTCCTTTTCCTATTCTGAGTCGATTCTGCATGCTTTAAGTGTGTTTGGTGGCTCAGAACCATCAAAAAACGTTGAAATATAGTTCAAATTCAATAAAAATCGACAAAAATACAGTTTCTAGCTAAAATTTGATGGTTTCGTTGCACTTTCCGAGCCCGTAGGGTATCTGATTGGCTTAAAAGTACAAGAAAACACTTCAAAAGTGACGTTTCTGAAGAATTTTAACAGTTTTCTTGTATCTACGAACGCCAGAATGCATAAAATTGACCTAAACGTCTCCTTTTCCTATTCTGAGTCGATTCTGCATGCTTTAAGTGTGTTTGGTGGCTCAGAACCATCAAAAAACGTTGAAATATAGTTCAAATTCAATAAAAATCGACAAAAATACAGTTTCTAGCTAAAATTTGATGGTTTCGTTGCACTTTCCGAGCCCGTAGGGTATCTGATTGGCTTAAAAGTACAAGAAAACACTTCAAAAGTGACGTTTCTGAAGAATTTTAACAGTTTTCTTGTATCTACGAACGCCAGAATGCATAAAATTGACCTAAACGTCTCCTTTTCCTATTCTGAGTCGATTCTGCATGCTTTAAGTGTGTTTGGTGGCTCAGAACCATCAAAAAACGTTGAAATATAGTTGAAATTAAATAAAAATCGACAAAAATACAGTTTCTAGCTAAAATTTGATGGTTTCGTTGCACTTTCCGAGCCCGTAGGGTATCTGATTGGCTTAAAAGTACAAGAAAACACTTCAAAAGTGACGTTTCTGAAGAATTTTAACAGTTTTCTTGTATCTACGAACGCCAGAATGCATAAAATTGACCTAAACGTCTCCTTTTCCTATTCTGAGTCGATTCTGCATGCTTTAAGTGTGTTTGGTGGCTCAGAACCATCAAAAAACGTTGAAATATAGTTGAAATTAAATAAAAATCGACAAAAATACAGTTTCTAGCTAAAATTTGATGGTTTCGTTGCACTTTCCGAGCCCGTAGGGTATCTGATTGGCTTAAAAGTACAAGAAAACACTTCAAAAGTGACGTTTCTGAAGAATTTTAACAGTTTTCTTGTATCTACGAACGCCAGAATGCATAAAATTGACCTAAACGTCTCCTTTTCCTATTCTGAGTCGATTCTGCATGCTTTAAGTGTGTTTGGTGGCTCAGAACCATCAAAAAACGTTGAAATATAGTTGAAATTATATAAAAATCGACAAAAATACAGTTTCTAGCTAAAATTTGATGGTTTCGTTGCACTTTCCGAGCCCGTAGGGTATCTGATTGGCTTAAAAGTACAAGAAAACACTTCAAAAGTGACGTTTCTGAAGAATTTTAACAGTTTTCTTGTATCTACGAACGCCAGAATGCATAAAATTGACCTAAACGTCTCCTTTTCCTATTCTGAGTCGATTCTGCATGCTTTAAGTGTGTTTGGTGGCTCAGAACCATCAAAAAACGTTGAAATATAGTTGAAATTATATAAAAATCGACAAAAATACAGTTTCTAGCTAAAATTTGATGGTTTCGTTGCACTTTCCGAGCCCGTAGGGTATCTGATTGGCTTAAAAGTACAAGAAAACACTTCAAAAGTGACGTTTCTGAAGAATTTTAACAGTTTTCTTGTATCTACGAACGCCAGAATGCATAAAATTGACCTAAACGTCTCCTTTTCCTATTCTGAGTCGATTCTGCATGCTTTAAGTGTGTTTGGTGGCTCAGAACCATCAAAAAACGTTGAAATATAGTTCAAATTCAATAAAAATCGACAAAAATACAGTTTCTAGCTAAAATTTGATGGTTTCGTTGCACTTTCCGAGCCCGTAGGGTATCTGATTGGCTTAAAAGTACAAGAAAACACTTCAAAAGTGACGTTTCTGAAGAATTTTAACAGTTTTCTTGTATCTACGAACGCCAGAATGCATAAAATTGACCTAAACGTCTCCTTTTCCTATTCTGAGTCGATTCTGCATGCTTTAAGTGTGTTTGGTGGCTCAGAACCATCAAAAAACGTTGAAATATAGTTCAAATTCAATAAAAATCGACAAAAATACAGTTTCTAGCTAAAATTTGATGGTTTCGTTGCACTTTCCGAGCCCGTAGGGTATCTGATTGGCTTAAAAGTACAAGAAAACACTTCAAAAGTGACGTTTCTGAAGAATTTTAACAGTTTTCTTGTATCTACGAACGCCAGAATGCATAAAATTGACCTAAACGTCTCCTTTTCCTATTCTGAGTCGATTCTGCATGCTTTAAGTGTGTTTGGTGGCTCAGAACCATCAAAAAACGTTGAAATATAGTTCAAATTCAATAAAAATCGACAAAAATACAGTTTCTAGCTAAAATTTGATGGTTTCGTTGCACTTTCCGAGCCCGTAGGGTATCTGATTGGCTTAAAAGTACAAGAAAACACTTCAAAAGTGACGTTTCTGAAGAATTTTAACAGTTTTCTTGTATCTACGAACGCCAGAATGCATAAAATTGACCTAAACGTCTCCTTTTCCAATTCTGAGTCGATTCTGCATGCTTTAAGTGTGTTTGGTGGCTCAGAACCATCAAAAAACGTTGAAATATAGTTCAAATTCAATAAAAATCGACAAAAATACAGTTTCTAGCTAAAATTTGATGGTTTCGTTGCACTTTCCGAGCCCGTAGGGTATCTGATTGGCTTAAAAGTACAAGAAAACACTTCAAAAGTGACGTTTCTGAAGAATTTTAACAGTTTTCTTGTATCTACGAACGCCAGAATGCATAAAATTGACCTAAACGTCTCCTTTTCCTATTCTGAGTCGATTCTGCATGCTTTAAGTGTGTTTGGTGGCTCAGAACCATCAAAAAACGTTGAAATATAGTTCAAATTCAATAAAAATCGACAAAAATACAGTTTCTAGCTAAAATTTGATGGTTTCGTTGCACTTTCCGAGCCCGTAGGGTATCTGATTGGCTTAAAAGTACAAGAAAACACTTCAAAAGTGACGTTTCTGAAGAATTTTAACAGTTTTCTTGTATCTACGAACGCCAGAATGCATAAAATTGACCTAAACGTCTCCTTTTCCTATTCTGAGTCGATTCTGCATGCTTTAAGTGTGTTTGGTGGCTCAGAACCATCAAAAAACGTTGAAATATAGTTCAAATTCAATAAAAATCGACAAAAATACAGTTTCTAGCTAAAATTTGATGGTTTCGTTGCACTTTCCGAGCCCGTAGGGTATCTGATTGGCTTAAAAGTACAAGAAAACACTTCAAAAGTGACGTTTCTGAAGAATTTTAACAGTTTTCTTGTATCTACGAACGCCAGAATGCATAAAATTGACCTAAACGTCTCCTTTTCCTATTCTGAGTCGATTCTGCATGCTTTAAGTGTGTTTGGTGGCTCAGAACCATCAAAAAACGTTGAAATATAGTTCAAATTCAATAAAAATCGACAAAAATACAGTTTCTAGCTAAAATTTGATGGTTTCGTTGCACTTTCCGAGCCCGTAGGGTATCTGATTGGCTTAAAAGTACAAGAAAACACTTCAAAAGTGACGTTTCTGAAGAATTTTAACAGTTTTCTTGTATCTACGAACGCCAGAATGCATAAAATTGACCTAAACGTCTCCTTTTCCTATTCTGAGTCGATTCTGCATGCTTTAAGTGTGTTTGGTGACTCAGAACCATCAAAAAACGTTGAAATATAGTTCAAATTCAATAAAAATCGACAAAAATACAGTTTCTAGCTAAAATTTGATGGTTTCGTTGCACTTTCCGAGCCCGTAGGGTATCTGATTGGCTTAAAAGTACAAGAAAACACTTCAAAAGTGACGTTTCTGAAGAATTTTAACAGTTTTCTTGTATCTACGAACGCCAGAATGCATAAAATTGACCTAAACGTCTCCTTTTCCTATTCTGAGTCGATTCTGCATGCTTTAAGTGTGTTTGGTGGCTCAGAACCATCAAAAAACGTTGAAATATTGTTCAAATTCAATAAAAATCGACAAAAATACAGTTTCTAGCTAAAATTTGATGGTTTCGTTGCACTTTCCGAGCCCGTAGGGTATCTGATTGGCTTAAAAGTACAAGAAAACACTTCAAAAGTGACGTTTCTGAAGAATTTTAACAGTTTTCTTGTATCTACGAACGCCAGAATGCATAAAATTGATCTAAACGTCTCCTTTTCCTATTCTGAGTCGATTCTGCATGCTTTAAGTGTGTTTGGTGGCTCAGAACCATCAAAAAACGTTGAAATATAGTTCAAATTCAATAAAAATCGACAAAAATACAGTTTCTAGCTAAAATTTGATGGTTTCGTTGCACTTTCCGAGCCCGTTGGGTATCTGATTGGCTTAAAAGTACAAGAAAACACTTCAAAAGTGACGTTTCTGAAGAATTTTAACAGTTTTCTTGTATCTACGAACGCCAGAATGCATAAAATTGACCTAAACGTCTCCTTTTCCTATTCTGATTCGATTCTGCATGCTTTAAGTGTGTTTGGTGGCTCAGAACCATCAAAAAACTTTGAAATATAGTCCAAATTCAATAAAAATCGACAAAAATACTGTTTCTAGCTAAAATTTGATGGTTTCGTTGCACTTTCCGAGCCCGTAGGGTATCTGATTGGCTTAAAAGTACAAGAAAACACTTCAAAAGTGACGTTTCTGAAGAATTTTAACAGTTTTCTTGTATCTACGAACGCCAGAATGCATAAAATTGACCAAAACGTCTCCTTTTCCTATTCTGAGTCGATTCTGCATGCTTGAAGTGTGTTTGGTGGCTCAGAACCATCAAAAAACGTTGAAATATAGTTCAAATTCAATAAAAATCGACAAAAATACAGTTTCTAGCTAAAATTTAATGATTTCGTTGCACTTTCCGAGCCCGTAGGGTATCTGATTGGCTTAAAAGTACAAGAAAACACTTCAAAAGTGACGTTTCTGAAGAATTTTAACAGTTTTCTTGTATCTACGAACGCCAGAATGCATAAAATTGACCTAAACGTCTCCTTTTCCTATTCTGAGTCGATTCTGCATGCTTTAAGTGTGTTTGGTGGCTCAGAACCATCAAAAAACGTTGAAATATAGTTCAAATTCAATAAAAATCGACAAAAATACAGTTTCTAGCTAAAATTTGATGGTTTCGTTGCACTTTCCGAGCCCGTTGGGTATCTGATTGGCTTAAAAGTACAAGAAAACACTTCAAAAGTGACGTTTCTGAAGAATTTTAACAGTTTTCTTGTATCTACGAACGCCAGAATGCATAAAATTGATCTAAACGTCTCCTTTTCCTATTCTGAGTCGATTCTGCATGCTTTAAGTGTGTTTGGTGGCTCAGAACAATCAAAAAACGTTGAAATATAGTTCAAATTCAATAAAAATCGACAAAAATACAGTTTCTAGCTAAAATTTGATGGTTTCGTTGCACTTTCCGAGCCCGTAGGGTATCTGATTGGCTTAAAAGTACAAGAAAACACTTCAAAAGTGACGTTTCTGAAGAATTTTAACAGTTTTCTTGTATCTACGAACGCCAGAATGCATAAAATTGACCTAAACGTCTCCTTTTCCTATTCTGAGTCGATTCTGCATGCTTTAAGTGTGTTTGGTGGCTCAGAACCATCAAAAAACGTTGAAATATAGTTCAAATTCAATAAAAATCGACAAAAATACAGTTTCTAGCTAAAATTTGATGGTTTCGTTGCACTTTCCGAGCCCGTAGGGTATCTGATTGGCTTAAAAGTACAAGAAAACACTTCAAAAGTGACGTTTCTGAAGAATTTTAACAGTTTTCTTGTATCTACGAACGCCAGAATGCATAAAATTGACCTAAACGTCTCCTTTTCCTATTCTGAGTCGATTCTGCATGCTTTAAGTGTGTTTGGTGGCTCAGAACCATCAAAAAACGTTGAAATATAGTTCAAATTCAATAAAAATCGACAAAAATACAGTTTCTAGCTAAAATTTGATGGTTTCGTTGCACTTTCCGAGCCCGTAGGGTATCTGATTGGCTTAAAAGTACAAGAAAACACTTCAAAAGTGACGTTTCTGAAGAATTTTAACAGTTTTCTTGTATCTACGAACGCCAGAATGCATAAAATTGACCTAAACGTCTCCTTTTCCTATTCTGAGTCGATTCTGCATGCTTTAAGTGTGTTTGGTGGCTCAGAACCATCAAAAAACGTTGAAATATAGTTCAAATTCAATAAAAATCGACAAAAATACAGTTTCTAGCTAAAATTTGATGGTTTCGTTGCACTTTCCGAGCCCGTAGGGTATCTGATTGGCTTAAAAGTATAAGAAAACACTTCAGAAGTGACGTTTCTGAAGAATTTTAACAGTTTTCTTGTATCTACGAACGCCAGAATGCATAAAATTGACCTAAACGTCTCCTTTTCCTATTCTGAGTCGATTCTGCATGCTTTAAATGTGTTTGGTGGCTCAGAACCATCAAAAAACGTTGAAATATAGTTCAAATTCAATAAAAATCGACAAAAATACAGTTTCTAGCTAAAATTTGATGGTTTCGTTGCACTTTCCGAGCCCGTAGGGTATCTGATTGGCTTAAAAGTACAAGAAAACACTTCAAAAGTGACGTTTCTGAAGAATTTTAACAGTTTTCTTGTATCTACGAACGCCAGAATGCATAAAATTGACCTAAACGTCTCCTTTTCCTATTCTGAGTCGATTCTGCATGCTTTAAGTGTGTTTGGTGGCTCAGAACCATCAAAAAACGTTGAAATATAGTTCAAATTCAATAAAAATCGACAAAAATACAGTTTCTAGCTAAAATTTGATGGTTTCGTTGCACTTTCCGAGCCCGTAGGGTATCTGATTGGCTTAAAAGTACAAGAAAACACTTCAAAAGTGACGTTTCTGAAGAATTTTAACAGTTTTCTTGTATCTACGAACGCCAGAATGCATAAAATTGACCTAAACGTCTCCTTTTCCTATTCTGAGTCGATTCTGCATGCTTTAAGTGTGTTTGGTGGCTCAGAACCATCAAAAAACGTTGAAATATAGTTCAAATTCAATAAAAATCGACAAAAATACAGTTTCTAGCTAAAATTTGATGGTTTCGTTGCACTTTCCGAGCCCGTAGGGTATCTGATTGGCTTAAAAGTACAAGAAAACACTTCAAAAGTGACGTTTCTGAAGAATTTTATCAGTTTTCTTGTATCTACGAACGCCAGAATGCATAAAATTGACCTAAACGTCTCCTTTTCCAATTCTGAGTCGATTCTGCATGCTTTAAGTGTGTTTGGTGGCTCAGAACCATCAAAAAACGTTGAAATATAGTTCAAATTCAATAAAAATCGACAAAAATACAGTTTCTAGCTAAAATTTGATGGTTTCGTTGCACTTTCCGAGCCCGTAGGGTATCTGATTGGCTTAAAAGTACAAGAAAACACTTCAAAAGTGACGTTTCTGAAGAATTTTAACAGTTTTCTTGTATCTACGAACGCCAGAATGCATAAAATTGACCTAAACGTCTCCTTTTCCTATTCTGAGTCGATTCTGCATGCTTTAAGTGTGTTTGGTGGCTCAGAACCATCAAAAAACGTTGAAATATAGTTCAAATTCAATAAAAATCGACAAAAATACAGTTTCTAGCTAAAATTTGATGGTTTCGTTGCACTTTCCGAGCCCGTAGGGTATCTGATTGGCTTAAAAGTAAAAGAAAACACTTCAGAAGTGACGTTTCTGAAGAATTTTAACAGTTTTCTTGTATCTACGAACGCCAGAATGCATAAAATTGACCTAAACGTCTCCTTTTCCTATTCTGAGTCGATTCTGCATGCTTTAAGTGTGTTTGGTGGCTCAGAACCATCAAAAAACGTTGAAATATAGTTCAAATTCAATAAAAATCGACAAAAATACAGTTTCTAGCTAAAATTTGATGGTTTCGTTGCACTTTCCGAGCCCGTAGGGTATCTGATTGGCTTAAAAGTACAAGAAAACACTTCAAAAGTGACGTTTCTGAAGAATTTTAACAGTTTTCTTGTATCTACGAACGCCAGAATGCATAAAATTGACCTAAACGTCTCCTTTTCCTATTCTGAGTCGATTCTGCATGCTTTAAGTGTGTTTGGTGGCTCAGAACGATCAAAAAACGTTGAAATATAGTTCAAATTCAATAAAAATCGACAAAAATACAGTTTCTAGCTAAAATTTGATGGTTTCGTTGCACTTTCCGAGCCCGTAGGGTATCTGATTGGCTTAAAAGTACAAGAAAACACTTCAAAAGTGACGTTTCTGAAGAATTTTAACAGTTTTCTTGTATCTACGAACGCCAGAATGCATAAAATTGACCTAAACGTCTCCTTTTCCTATTCTGAGTCGATTCTGCATGCTTTAAGTGTGTTTGGTGGCTCAGAACCATCAAAAAACGTTGAAATATAGTTCAAATTCAATAAAAATCGACAAAAATACAGTTTCTAGCTAAAATTTGATGGTTTCGTTGCACTTTCCGAGCCCGTAGGGTATCTGATTGGCTTAAAAGTACAAGAAAACACTTCAAAAGTGACGTTTCTGAAGAATTTTAACAGTTTTCTTGTATCTACGAACGCCAGAATGCATAAAATTGACCTAAACGTCTCCTTTTCCTATTCTGAGTCGATTCTGCATGCTTTAAGTGTGTTTGGTGGCTCAGAACCATCAAAAAACGTTGAAATATAGTTCAAATTCAATAAAAATCGACAAAAATACAGTTTCTAGCTAAAATTTGATGGTTTCGTTGCACTTTCCGAGCCCGTAGGGTATCTGATTGGCTTAAAAGTACAAGAAAACACTTCAAAAGTGACGTTTCTGAAGAATTTTAACAGTTTTCTTGTATCTACGAACGCCAAAATGCATAAAATTGACCTAAACGTCTCCTTTTCCTATTCTGAGTCGATTCTGCATGCTTTAAGTGTGTTTGGTGGCTCAGAACCATCAAAAAACGTTGAAATATAGTTCAAATTCAATAAAAATCGACAAAAATACAGTTTCTAGCTAAAATTTGATGGTTTCGTTGCACTTTCCGAGCCCGTAGGGTATCTGATTGGCTTAAAAGTACAAGAAAACACTTCAAAAGTGACGTTTCTGAAGAATTTTAACAGTTTTCTTGTATCTACGAACGCCAGAAAGCATAAAATTGACCTAAACGTCTCCTTTTCCTATTCTGAGTCGATTCTGCATGCTTTAAGTGTGTTTGGTGGCTCAGAACCATCAAAAAACGTTGAAATATAGTTCAAATTCAATAAAAATCGACAAAAATACAGTTTCTAGCTAAAATTTGATGGTTTCGTTGCACTTTCCGAGCCCATAGGGTATCTGATTGGCTTAAAAGTACAAGAAAACACTTCAAAAGTGACGTTTCTGAAGAATTTTAACAGTTTTCTTGTATCTACGAACGCCAGAATGCATAAAATTGACCTAAACGTCTCCTTTTCCTATTCTGAGTCGATTCTGCATGCTTTAAGTGTGTTTGGTGGCCCAGAACCATCAAAAAACGTTGAAATATAGTTCAAATTCAATAAAAATCGACAAAAATACAGTTTCTAGCTAAAATTTGATGGTTTCGTTGCACTTTCCGAGCCCGTTGGGTATCTGATTGGCTTAAAAGTACAAGAAAACACTTCAAAAGTGACGTTTCTGAAGAATTTTAACAGTTTTCTTGTATCTACGAACACCAGAATGCATAAAATTGACCTAAACGTCTCCTTTTCCTATTCTGAGTCGATTCTGCATGCTTTAAGAGGTCTATTTTGTAACTCTTAACGATCTCGCTAGACCATCGTTAACTTACGATAATCGTTCCCATAACGATTTTGGGACTGATAGCGATTTTGTAACATCTATCGTCTCGTTACATAGCGATCGTATCGTTAGAATGTCATCGTTCCGGAACGATAGGTTTCAGCTCACCGTCAGAAGTGTCAGAACACGTTAGAAAAGTATTTATACAATGAAGAGGAACGTTTTGGTGCAAATATGGGTAGAAAAGGTAAATGTAAGTAATTAATGTATGTTTGGATTAGGTTGATAACTTATTATAGGTATATTTTTTTTACTGCAGAGACAGAATGAGAAATTTGTCTCGGGTCTTAAGAGATGTAAACGACCCCTTGATCGTTCGAGGAGAAACCTTTAGGATGACCTACCAACTGTAATGGGAAGCGGCGAGAGATACATTTCCAGAAATACTGCCGCAGAGTTCTGTATTATTCACCAGAAGTTGCAGGAAAAATTACATACTCATGTGCTGTTTCACACAATCTTACGCATAAGAAATATCGAAAATGACGAGATCAACATTGTCTATGACAAGGAGAACGATAATAATGAAGAACTTAAATATGAAGAACACAATTTACTACATGAATGGCATATCACAAGAAATAATTTAATAATACAGCATTTTCAATAATGTATTTATTATTTTTTTTACAACATAATGAAATTATTAAACAGTTCCTCTTTCACATAGTCTTAAATTTCTGGCCTTCTTTCAAACATTGAATTTCCAATCTACAAATCTCTGGAACACACAGTGACGTTTACTTACCAGGCAGTACATTGTAATTAGAGTGCCCTATGTTATATTCTTGGTGTACTAAAAAACACAGAGGTTATGGTTTATTGTGTAACAGTATTTATAAAGATTAAACATCTCAGTTCTCATAATTGATTGGTCATGACTAAACAAGATGTTCACTTTGTCATAACCAAAGTGTTGATGTAAGCAGAATAATTGCTAATAGTTGTACGATAAATTATAGTAAAGTACACATTTTTAAAAAGAGTGTTCGGGAAATTCATTAATTACACATACCTCTCTGAATTGCTGAAAACTTTTTTGTGGTCCTCCCACAGAATTTAATTTTGCTATCAACCCTTCCCATATCTTTTCTAAAAGATCTGGCTTGTCCGCTACGAACTTTTGGGCCCTAAAATCTACATTACCTTCTAACTCCTCCACATACAACTCATGTTACTCTTGGGTAATACGCTGGGCCCTTTTACGTTTTTCCATTGCTCCCGTGAACGTATTGTAAATTGAATTTCGTGTTAGTGTGATTATTTTGATGTTTTTCTTTTATAATTATTGTTTACTTACATGTTATAAGTTCACAAATTTGTCCAAACTTCAATCAGTAGCAAAACAAATGTCACATGTCACAACAGAGAACAACGTAATCTAGACGCTACACAAATTTAAATACTACCGATTCTAAAAACATTAGATTCATCGTTCCGCTAACGATTTCAAAGCTTTACGATTACGATAGTGTTTATAAAATTGGAAATTTGTACAATCTCGCTAACCTGATTTTACGATTGCTTCTAACGATTATCGTTTGGGAACGAGATCGTTCTGGAGCGATAAATTACAAAATAGACCCCTAAGTGTGTTTGGTGGCTCAGAACCATCAAAAAACGTTGAAATATAGTTCAAATTCAATAAAAATCGACAAAAATACAGTTTCTAGCTAAAATTTGATGGTTTCGTTGCACTTTCCGAGCCCGTTGGGTATCTGATTGGCTTAAAAGTACAAGAAAACACTTCAAAAGTGACGTTTCTGAAGAATTTTAACAGTTTTCTTGTATCTACGAACGCCAGAATGCATAAAATTGACCTAAACGTCTCCTTTTCCTATTCTGAGTCGATTCTGCATGCTTTAAGTGTGTTTGGTGGCTCAGAACCATCAAAAAACGTTGAAATATAGTTCAAATTCAATAAAAATCGACAAAAATACAGTTTCTAGCTAAAATTTGATGGTTTCGTTGCACTTTCCGAGCCCGTAGGGTATCTGATTGGCTTAAAAGGACAAGAAAACACTTCAAAAGTGACGTTTCTGAAGAATTTTAACAGTTTTCTTGTATCTACGAACGCCAGAATGCATAAAATTGACCTAAACGTCTCCTTTTCCTATTCTGAGTCGATTCTGCATGCTTTAAGTGTGTTTGGTGGCTCAGAACCATCAAAAAACGTTGAAATATAGTTCAAATTCAATAAAAATCGACAAAAATACAGTTTCTAGCTAAAATTTGATGGTTTCGTTGCACTTTCCGAGCCCGTAGGGTATCTGATTGGCTTAAAAGTACAAGAAAACACTTCAAAAGTGACGTTTCTGAAGAATTTTAACAGTTTTCTTGTATCTACGAACGCCAGAATGCATAAAATTGACCTAAACGTCTCCTTTTCCTATTCTGAGTCGATTCTGCATGCTTTAAGTGTGTTTGGTGGCTCAGAACCATCAAAAAACGTTGAAATATAGTTCAAATTCAATAAAAATCGACAAAAATACAGTTTCTAGCTAAAATTTGATGGTTTCGTTGCACTTTCCGAGCCCGTTGGGTATCTGATTGGCTTAAAAGTACAAGAAAACACTTCAAAAGTGACGTTTCTGAAGAATTTTAACAGTTTTCTTGTATCTACGAACGCCAGAATGCATAAAATTGACCTAAACGTCTCCTTTTCCTATTCTGAGTCGATTCTGCATGCTTTAAGTGTGTTTGGTGGCTCAGAACCATCAAAAAACGTTGAAATATAGTTCAAATTCAATAAAAATCGACAAAAATACAGTTTCTAGCTAAAATTTGATGGTTTCGTTGCACTTTCCGAGCCCGTAGGTTATCTGATTGGCTTAAAAGGACAAGAAAACACTTCAAAAGTGACGTTTCTGAAGAATTTTAACAGTTTTCTTGTATCTACGAACGCCAGAATGCATAAAATTGACCTAAACGTCTCCTTTTCCTATTCTGAGTCGATTCTGCATGCTTTAAGTGTGTTTGGTGGCTCAGAACCATCAAAAAACGTTGAAATATAGTTCAAATTCAATAAAAATCGACAAAAATACAGTTTCTAGCTAAAATTTGATGGTTTCGTTGCACTTTCCGAGCCCGTAGGGTATCTGATTGGCTTAAAAGTACAAGAAAACACTTCAAAAGTGACGTTTCTGAAGAATTTTAACAGTTTTCTTGTATCTACGAACGCCAGAATGCATAAAATTGACCTAAACGTCTCCTTTTCCTATTCTGAGTCGATTCTGCATGCTTTAAGTGTGTTTGGTGGCTCAGAACCATCAAAAAACGTTGAAATATAGTTCAAATTCAATCAAAATCGACAAAAATACAGTTTCTAGCTAAAATTTGATGGTTTCGTTGCACTTTCCGAGCCCGTAGGGTATCTGATTGGCTTAAAAGTACAGGAAAACACTTCAAAAGTGACGTTTCTGAAGAATTTTAACAGTTTTCTTGTATCTACGAACGCCAGAATGCATAAAATTGACCTAAACGTCTCCTTTTCCTATTCTGAGTCGATTCTGCATGCTTTAAGTGTGTTTGGTGGCTCAGAACCATCAAAAAACGTTGAAATATAGTTCAAATTCAATAAAAATCGACAAAAATACAGTTTCTAGCTAAAATTTGATGGTTTCGTTGCACTTTCCGAGCCCGTAGGGTATCTGATTGGCTTAAAAGTACAAGAAAACACTTCAAAAGTGACGTTTCTGAAGAATTTTAACAGTTTTCTTGTATCTACGAACGCCAGAATGCATAAAATTGACCTAAACGTCTCCTTTTCCTATTCTGAGTCGATTCTGCATGCTTTAAGTGTGTTTGGTGGCTCAGAACCATCAAAAAACGTTGAAATATAGTTCAAATTCAATAAAAATCGACAAAAATACAGTTTCTAGCTAAAATTTGATGGTTTCGTTGCACTTTCCGAGCCCGTAGGTATCTGATTGGCTTAAAAGTACAAGAAAACACTTCAAAAGTGACGTTTCTGAAGAATTTTAAAAGTTTTTTTGTATCTACGAACGCCAGAATGCATAAAATTGACCTAAACGTCTCCTTTTCCTATTCTGAGTCGATTCTGCATGCTTTAAGTGTGTTTGGTGGCTCAGAACCATCAAAAAACGTTGAAATATAGTTCAAATTCAATAAAAATCGACAAAAATACAGTTTCTAGCTAAAATTTGATGGTTTCGTTGCACTTTCCGAGCCCGTAGGGTATCTGATTGGCTTAAAAGTACAAGAAAACACTTCAAAAGTGACGTTTCTGAAGAATTTTAACAGTTTTCTTGTATCTACGAACGCCAGAATGCATAAAATTGACCTAAACGTCTCCTTTTCCTATTCTGAGTCGATTCTGCATGCTTTAAGTGTGTTTGGTGGCTCAGAACCATCAAAAAACGTTGAAATATAGTTCAAATTCAATAAAAATCGACAAAAATACAGTTTCTAGCTAAAATTTGATGGTTTCGTTGCACTTTCCGAGCCCGTAGGGTATCTGATTGGCTTAAAAGTACAAGAAAACACTTCAAAAGTGACGTTTCTGAAGAATTTTAACAGTTTTCTTGTATCTACGAACGCCAGAATGCATAAAATTGACCTAAACGTCTCCTTTTCCTATTCTGAGTCGATTCTGCATGCTTTAAGTGTGTTTGGTGGCTCAGAACCATCAAAAAACGTTGAAATATAGTTCAAATTCAATAAAAATCGACAAAAATACAGTTTCTAGCTAAAATTTGATGGTTTCGTTGCACTTTCCGAGCCCGTAGGGTATCTGATTGGCTTAAAAGTACAAGAAAACACTTCAAAAGTGACGTTTCTGAAGAATTTTAACAGTTTTCTTGTATCTACGAACGCCAGAATGCATAAAATTCACCTAAACGTCTCCTTTTCCTATTCTGAGTCGATTCTGCATGCTTTAAGTGTGTTTGGTGGCTCAGAACCATCAAAAAACGTTGAAATATAGTTCAAATTCAATAAAAATCGACAAAAATACAGTTTCTAGCTAAAATTTGATGGTTTCGTTGCACTTTCCGAGCCCGTAGGGTATCTGATTGGCTTAAAAGTACAAGAAAACAATTCAAAAGTGACGTTTCTGAAGAATTTTAACAGTTTTCTTGTATCTACGAACGCCAGAATGCATAAAATTGACCTAAACGTCTCCTTTTCCTATTCTGAGTCGATTCTGCATGCTTTAAGTGTGTTTGGTGGCTCAGAACCATCAAAAAACGTTGAAATATAGTTCAAATTCAATAAAAATCGACAAAAATACAGTTTCTAGCTAAAATTTGATGGTTTCGTTGCACTTTCCGAGCCCGTAGGGTATCTGATTGGCTTAAAAGTACAAGAAAACACTTCAAAAGTGACGTTTCTGAAGAATTTTAACAGTTTTCTTGTATCTACGAACGCCAGAATGCATAAAATTGACCTAAACGTCTCCTTTTCCTATTCTGAGTCGATTCTGCATGCTTTAAGTGTGTTTGGTGGCTCAGAACCATCAAAAAACGTTGAAATATAGTTCAAATTCAATAAAAATCGACAAAAATACAGTTTCTAGCTAAAATTTGATGGTTTCGTTGCACTTTCCGAGCCCGTAGGGTATCTGATTGGCTTAAAAGTACAAGAAAACACTTCAAAAGTGACGTTTCTGAAGAATTTTAACAGTTTTCTTGTATCTACGAACGCCAGAATGCATAAAGTGACCTAAACGTCTCCTTTTCCTATTCTGAGTCGATTCTGCATGCTTTAAGTGTGTTTGGTGGCTCAGAACAATCAAAAAACGTTGAAATATAGTTCAAATTCAATAAAAATCGACAAAAATACAGTTTCTAGCTAAAATTTGATGGTTTCGTTGCACTTTCCGAGCCCGTAGGGTATCTGATTGGCTTAAAAGTACAAGAAAACACTTCAAAAGTGACGTTTCTGAAGAATTTTAACAGTTTTCTTGTATCTACGAACGCCAGAATGCATAAAATTGACCTAAACGTCTCCTTTTCCTATTCTGAGTCGATTCTGCATGCTTTAAGTGTGTTTGGTGGCTCAGAACCATCAAAAAACGTTGAAATATAGTTCAAATTCAATAAAAATCGACAAAAATACAGTTTCTAGCTAAAATTTGATGGTTTCGTTGCACTTTCCGAGCCCGTAGGGTATCTGATTGGCTTAAAAGTACAAGAAAACACTTCAAAAGTGACGTTTCTGAAGAATTTTAACAGTTTTCTTGTATCTACGAACGCCAGAATGCATAAAATTGACCTAAACGTCTCCTTTTCCTATTCTGAGTCGATTCTGCATGCTTTAAGTGTGTTTGGTGGCTCAGAACCATCAAAAAACGTTGAAATATAGTTCAAATTCAATAAAAATCGATAAAAATACAGTTTCTAGCTAAAATTTGATGGTTTCGTTGCACTTTCCGAGCCCGTAGGGTATCTGATTGGCTTAAAAGTACAAGAAAACACTTCAAAAGTGACGTTTCTGAAGAATTTTAACAGTTTTCTTGTATCTACGAACGCCAGAATGCATAAAATTGACCTAAACGTCTCCTTTTCCTATTCTGAGTCGATTCTGCATGCTTTAAGTGTGTTTGGTGGCTCAGAACCATCAAAAAACGTTGAAATATAGTTCAAATTCAATAAAAATCGACAAAAATACAGTTTCTAGCTAAAATTTGATGGTTTCGTTGCACTTTCCGAGCCCGTAGGGTATCTGATTGGCTTAAAAGTACAAGAAAACACTTCAAAAGTGACGTTTCTGAAGAATTTTAACTGTTTTCTTGTATCTACGAACGCCAGAATGCATAAAATTGACCTAAACGTCTCCTTTTCCTATTCTGAGTCGATTCTGCATGTTTTAAGTGTGTTTGGTGGCTCAGAACCATCAAAAAACGTTGAAATATAGTTCAAATTCAATAAAAATCGACAAAAATACAGTTTCTAGCTAAAATTTGATGGTTTCGTTGCACTTTCCGAGCCCGTAGGGTATCTGATTGGCTTAAAAGTACAAGAAAACACTTCAAAAGTGACGTTTCTGAAGAATTTTAACAGTTTTCTTGTATCTACGAACGCCAGAATGCATAAAGTGACCTAAACGTCTCCTTTTCCTATTCTGAGTCGATTCTGCATGCTTTAAGTGTGTTTGGTGGCTCAGAACAATCAAAAAACGTTGAAATATAGTTCAAATTCAATAAAAATCGACAAAAATACAGTTTCTAGCTAAAATTTGATGGTTTCGTTGCACTTTCCGAGCCCGTAGGGTATCTGATTGGCTTAAAAGTACAAGAAAACACTTCAAAAGTGACGTTTCTGAAGAATTTTAACAGTTTTCTTGTATCTACGAACGCCAGAATGCATAAAATTGACCTAAACGTCTCCTTTTCCTATTCTGAGTCGATTCTGCATGCTTTAAGTGTGTTTGGTGGCTCAGAACCATCAAAAAACGTTGAAATATAGTTCAAATTCAATAAAAATCGACAAAAATACAGTTTCTAGCTAAAATTTGATGGTTTCGTTGCACTTTCCGAGCCCGTAGGGTATCTGATTGGCTTAAAAGTACAAGAAAACACTTCAAAAGTGACGTTTCTGAAGAATTTTAACAGTTTTCTTGTATCTACGAACGCCAGAATGCATAAAATTGACCTAAACGTCTCCTTTTCCTATTCTGAGTCGATTCTGCATGCTTTAAGTGTGTTTGGTGGCTCAGAACCATCAAAAAACGTTGAAATATAGTTCAAATTCAATAAAAATCGATAAAAATACAGTTTCTAGCTAAAATTTGATGGTTTCGTTGCACTTTCCGAGCCCGTAGGGTATCTGATTGGCTTAAAAGTACAAGAAAACACTTCAAAAGTGACGTTTCTGAAGAATTTTAACAGTTTTCTTGTATCTACGAACGCCAGAATGCATAAAATTGACCTAAACGTCTCCTTTTCCTATTCTGAGTCGATTCTGCATGCTTTAAGTGTGTTTGGTGGCTCAGAACCATCAAAAAACGTTGAAATATAGTTCAAATTCAATAAAAATCGACAAAAATACAGTTTCTAGCTAAAATTTGATGGTTTCGTTGCACTTTCCGAGCCCGTAGGGTATCTGATTGGCTTAAAAGTACAAGAAAACATTTCAAAAGTGACGTTTCTGAAGAATTTTAACAGTTTTCTTGTATCTACGAACGCCAGAATGCATAAAATTGACCTAAACGTCTCCTTTTCCTATTCTGAGTCGATTCTGCATGCTTTAAGTGTGTTTGGTGGCTCAGAACCATCAAAAAACGTTGAAATATAGTTCAAATTCAATAAAAATCGACAAAAATACAGTTTCTAGCTAAAATTTGATGGTTTCGTTGCACTTTCCGAGCCCGTAGGGTATCTGATTGGCTTAAAAGTACAAGAAAACACTTCAAAAGTGACGTTTCTGAAGAATTTTAACAGTTTTCTTGTATCTACGAACGCCAGAATGCATAAAATTGACCTAAACGTCTCCTTTTCCTATTCTGAGTCGATTCTGCATGCTTTAAGTGTGTTTGGTGGCTCAGAACCATCAAAAAACGTTGAAATATAGTTCAAATTCAATAAAAATCTACAAAAATACAGTTTCTAGCTAAAATTTGATGGTTTCGTTGCACTTTCCGAGCCCGTAGGGTATCTGATTGGCTTAAAAGTACAAGAAAACACTTCAAAAGTGACGTTTCTGAAGAATTTTAACAGTTTTCTTGTATCTACGAACCCCAGAATGCATAAAATTGACCTAAACGTCTCCTTTTCCTATTCTGAGTCGATTCTGCATGCTTTAAGTGTGTTTGGTGGCTCAGAACCATCAAAAAACGTTGAAATATAGTTCAAATTCAATAAAAATCGACAAAAATACAGTTTCTAGCTAAAATTTGATGGTTTCGTTGCACTTTCCGAGCCCGTAGGGTATCTGATTGGCTTAAAAGTACAAGAAAACACTTCAAAAGTGACGTTTCTGAAGAATTTTAACAGTTTTCTTGTATCTACGAACGCCAGAATGCATAAAATTGACCTAAACGTCTCCTTTTCCTATTCTGAGTCGATTCTGCATGCTTTAAGTGTGTTTGGTGGCTCAGAACCATCAAAAAACGTTGAAATATAGTTCAAATTCAATAAAAATCGACAAAAATACAGTTTCTAGCTAAAATTTGATGGTTTCGTTGCACTTTCCGAGCCCGTAGGGTATCTGATTGGCTTAAAAGTACAAGAAAACACTTCAAAAGTGACGTTTCTGAAGAATTTTAACAGTTTTCTTGTATCTACGAACGCCAGAATGCATAAAATTGACCTAAACGTCTCCTTTTCCTATTCTGAGTCGATTCTGCATGCTTTAAGTGTGTTTGGTGGCTCAGAACCATCAAAAAACGTTGAAATATAGTTCAAATTCAATAAAAATCGACAAAAATACAGTTTCTAGCTAAAATTTGATGGTTTCGTTGCACTTTCCGAGCCCGTAGGGTATCTGATTGGCTTAAAAGTACAAGAAAACACTTCAAAAGTGACGTTTCTGAAGAATTTTAACAGTTTTCTTGTATCTACGAACGCCAGAATGCATAAAATTGACCTAAACGTCTCCTTTTCCTATTCTGAGTCGATTCTGCATGCTTTAAGTGTGTTTGGTGGCTCAGAACCATCAAAAAACGTTGAAATATAGTTCAAATTCAATAAAAATCGACAAAAATACAGTTTCTAGCTAAAATTTGATGGTTTCGTTGCACTTTCCGAGCCCGTAGGGTATCTGATTGGCTTAAAAGTACAAGAAAACACTTCAAAAGTGACGTTTCTGAAGAATTTTAACAGTTTTCTTGTATCTACGAACGCCAGAATGCATAAAATTGACCTAAACGTCTCCTTTTCCTATTCTGAGTCGATTCTGCATGCTTTAAGTGTGTTTGGTGGCTCAGAACCATCAAAAAACGTTGAAATATAGTTCAAATTCAATAAAAATCGACAAAAATACAGTTTCTAGCTAAAATTTGATGGTTTCGTTGCACTTTCCGAGCCCGTAGGGTATCTGATTGGCTTAAAAGTACAAGAAAACACTTCAAAAGTGACGTTTCTGAAGAATTTTAACAGTTTTCTTGTATCTACGAACGCCAGAATGCATAAAATTGACCTAAACGTCTCCTTTTCCTATTCTGAGTCGATTCTGCATGCTTTAAGTGTGTTTGGTGGCTCAGAACCATCAAAAAACGTTGAAATATAGTTCAAATTCAATAAAAATCTACAAAAATACAGTTTCTAGCTAAAATTTGATGGTTTCGTTGCACTTTCCGAGCCCGTTGGGTATCTGATTGGCTTAAAAGTACAAGAAAACACTTCAAAAGTTACGTTTCTGAAGAATTTTAACAGTTTTCTTGTATCTACGAACGCCAGAATGCATAAAATTGACCTAAACGTCTCCTTTTCCTATTCTGAGTTGATTCTGCATGCTTTAAGTGTGTTTGGTGGCTCAGAACCATCAAAAAACGTTGAAATATAGTTCAAATTCAATAAAAATCGACAAAAATACAGTTTCTAGCTAAAATTTGATGGTTTCGTTGCACTTTCCGAGCCCGTTGGGTATCTGATTGGCTTAAAAGTACAAGAAAACACTTCAAAAGTGACGTTTCTGAAGAATTTTAACAGTTTTCTTGTATCTACGAACGCCAGAATGCATAAAATTGACCTAAACGTCTCCTTTTCCTATTCTGAGTCGATTCTGCATGCTTTAAGTGTGTTTGGTGGCTCAGAACCATCAAAAAACGTTGAAATATAGTTCAAATTCAATAAAAATCGACAAAAATACAGTTTCTAGCTAAAATTTGATGGTTTCGTTGCACTTTCCGAGCCCGTAGGGTATCTGATTGGCTTAAAAGTACACGAAAACATTTCAAAAGTGACGTTTCTGAAGAATTTTAACAGTTTTCTTGTATCTACGAACGCCAGAATGCATAAAATTGACCTAAACGTCTCCTTTTCCTATTCTGAGTCGATTCTGCATGCTTTAAGTGAGTTTGGTGGCTCAGAACCATCAAAAAACGTTGAAATATAGTTCAAATTCAATAAAAATCGACAAAAATACAGTTTCTAGCTAAAATTTGATGGTTTCGTTGCACTTTCCGAGCCCGTAGGGTATCTGATTGGCTTAAAAGTACAAGAAAACACTTCAAAAGTGACGTTTCTGAAGAATTTTAACAGTTTTCTTGTATCTACGAACGCCAGAATGCATAAAATTGACCTAAACGTCTCCTTTTCCTATTCTGAATCGATTCTGCATGCTTTAAGTGTGTTTGGTGGCTCAGAACCATCAAAAAACGTTGAAATATAGTTCAAATTCAATAAAAATCGACAAAAATACAGTTTCTAGCTAAAATTTGATGGTTTCGTTGCACTTTCCGAGCCCGTAGGGTATCTGATTGGCTTAAAAGTACAAGAAAACACTTCAAAAGTGACGTTTCTGAAGAATTTTAACAGTTTTCTTGTATCTACGAACGCCAGAATGCATAAAATTGACCTAAACGTCTCCTTTTCCTATTCTGAGTCGATTCTGCATGCTTTAAGTGTGTTTGGTGGCTCAGAACCATCAAAAAACGTTGAAATATAGTTCGAATTCAATAAAAATCGACAAAAATACAGTTTCTAGCTAAAATTTGATGGTTTCGTTGCACTTTCCGAGCCCGTAGGGTATCTGATTGGCTTAAAAGTACAAGAAAACACTTCAAAAGTGACGTTTCTGAAGAATTTTAACAGTTTTCTTGTATCTACGAACGCCAGAATGCATAAAATTGACCTAAACGTCTCCTGTTCCTATTCTGAGTCGATTCTGCATGCTTTAAGTGTGTTTGGTGGCTCAGACCCATCAAAAAACGTTGAAATATAGTTCAAATTCAATAAAAATCGGCAAAAATACAGTTTCTAGCTAAAATTTGATGGTTTCGTTGCACTTTCCGAGCCCGTAGGGTATCTGATTGGCTTAAAAGTACAAGAAAACATTTCAAAAGTGACGTTTCTGAAGAATTTTAACAGTTTTCTTGTATCTACGAACGCCAGAATGCATAAAATTGACCTAAACGTCTCCTTTTCCTATTCTGAGTCGATTCTGCATGCTTTAAGTGTGTTTGGTGGCTCAGAACCATCAAAAAACGTTGAAATATAGTTCAAATTCAATAAAAATCGACAAAAATACAGTTTCTAGCTAAAATTTGATGGTTTCGTTGCACTTTCCGAGCCCGTAGGGTATCTGATTGGCTTAAAAGTACAAGAAAACACTTCAAAAGTGACGTTTCTGAAGAATTTTAACAGTTTTCTTGTATCTACGAACGCCAGAATGCATAAAATTGACCTAAACGTCTCCTTTTCCTATTCTGAATCGATTCTGCATGCTTTAAGTGTGTTTGGTGGCTCAGAACCATCAAAAAACGTTGAAATATAGTTCAAATTCAATAAAAATCGACAAAAATACAGTTTCTAGCTAAAATTTGATGGTTTCGTTGCACTTTCCGAGCCCGTAGGGTATCTGATTGGCTTAAAAGTACAAGAAAACACTTCAAAAGTGACGTTTCTGAAGAATTTTAACAGTTTTCTTGTATCTACGAACGCCAGAATGCATAAAATTGACCTAAATGTCTCCTTTTCCTATTCTGAGTCGATTCTGCATGCTTTAAGTGTGTTTGGTGGCTCAGAACCATCAAAAAACGTTGAAATATAGTTCAAATTCAATAAAAATCGACAAAAATACAGTTTCTAGCTAAAATTTGATGGTTTCGTTGCACTTTCCGAGCCCGTAGGGTATCTGATTGGCTTAAAAGTACAAGAAAACACTTCAAAAGTGATGTTTCTGAAGAATTTTAACAGTTTTCTTGTATCTACGAACGCCAGAATGCATAAAATTGACCTAAACGTCTCCTTTTCCTATTCTGAGTCGATTCTGCATGCTTTAAGTGTGTTTGGTGGCTCAGAACCATCAAAAAACGTTGAAATATAGTTCAAATTCAATAAAAATCGACAAAAATACAGTTTCTAGCTAAAATTTGATGGTTTCGTTGCACTTTCCGAGCCCGTAGGGTATCTGATTGGCTTAAAAGTACAAGAAAACACTTCAAAAGTGACGTTTCTGAAGAATTTTAACAGTTTTCTTGTATCTACGAACGCCAGAATGCATAAAATTGACCTAAACGTCTCCTTTTCCTATTCTGAGTCGATTCTGCATGCTTTAAGTGTGTTTGGTGGCTCAGAACCATCAAAAAACGTTGAAATATAGTTCAAATTCAATAAAAATCGACAAAAATACAGTTTCTAGCTAAAATTTGATGGTTTCGTTGCACTTTCCGAGCCCGTAGGGTAACTGATTGGCTTAAAAGTACAAGAAAACACTTCAAAAGTGACGTTTCTGAAGAATTTTAACAGTTTTCTTGTATCTACGAACGCCAGAATGCATAAAATTGACCTAAACGTCTCCTTTTCCTATTCTGAGTCGATTCTGCATGCTTTAAGTGTGTTTGGTGGCTCAGAACCATCAAAAAACGTTGAAATATAGTTCAAATTCAATAAAAATCGACAAAAATACAGTTTCTAGCTAAAATTTGATGGTTTCGTTGCACTTTCCGAGCCCGTAGGGTATCTGATTGGCTTAAAAGTACAAGAAAACACTTCAAAAGTGACGTTTCTGAAGAATTTTAACAGTTTTCTTGTATCTACGAACGCCAGAATGCATAAAATTGACCTAAACGTCTCCTTTTCCTATTCTGAGTCGATTCTGCATGCTTTAAGTGTGTTTGGTGGCTCAGAACCATCAAAAAACGTTGAAATATAGTTCAAATTCAATAAAAATCGACAAAAATACAGTTTCTAGCTAAAATTTGATGGTTTCGTTGCACTTTCCGAGCCCGGTGGGTATCTGATTGGCTTAAAAGTACAAGAAAACACTTCAAAAGTGACGTTTCTGAAGAATTTTAACAGTTTTCTTGTATCTACGAACGCCAGAATGCATAAAATTGACCTAAACGTCTCCTTTTCCTATTCTGAGTCGATTCTGCATGCTTTAAGTGTGTTTGGTGGCTCAGAACCATCAAAAAACGTTGAAATATAGTTCAAATTCAATAAAAATCGACAAAAATACAGTTTCTAGCTAAAATTTGATGGTTTCGTTGCACTTTCCGAGCCCGTAGGGTATCTGATTGGCTTAAAAGTACAAGAAAGCACTTCAAAAGTGACGTTTCTGAAGAATTTTAACAGTTTTCTTGTATCTACGAACGCCAGAATGCATAAAATTGACCTAAACGTCTCCTTTTCCTATTCTGAGTCGATTCTGCATGCTTTAAGTGTGTTTGGTGGCTCAGAACCATCAAAAAACGTTGAAATATAGTTCAAATTCAATAAAAATCGACAAAAATACAGTTTCTAGCTAAAATTTGATGGTTTCGTTGCACTTTCCGAGCCCGTAGGGTATCTGATTGGCTTAAAAGTACAAGAAAACACTTCAAAAGTGACGTTTCTGAAGAATTTTAACAGTTTTCTGGTATCTACGAACGCCAGAATGCATAAAATTGACCTAAACGTCTCCTCTTCCTATTCTGAGTCGATTCTGCATGCTTTAAGTGTGTTTGGTGGCTCAGAACCATCAAAAAACGTTGAAATATAGTTCAAATTCAATAAAAATCGACAAAAATACAGTTTCTAGCTAAAATTTGATGGTTTCGTTGCACTTTCCGAGCCCGTTGGGTATCTGATTGGCTTAAAAGTACAAGAAAACACTTCAAAAGTGACGTTTCTGAAGAATTTTAACAGTTTTCTTATATCTACGAACGCCAGAATGCATAAAATTGACCTAAGCGTCTCCTTTTCCTATTCTGAGTCGATTCTGCATGCTTTAAGTGTGTTTGGTGGCTCAGAACCATCAAAAAACGTTGAAATATAGTTCAAATTCAATAAAAATCGACAAAAATACAGTTTCTAGCTAAAATTTGATGGTTTCGTTGCACTTTCCGAGCCCGTAGGGTATCTGATTGGCTTAAAAGTACAAGAAAACACTTCAAAAGTGACGTTTCTGAAGAATTTTAACAGTTTTCTTGTATCTACGAACGCCAGAATGCATAAAATTGACCTAAACGTCTCCTTTTCCTATTCTGAGTCGATTCTGCATGCTTTAAGTGTGTTTGGTGGCTCAGAACCATCAAAAAACGTTGAAATATAGTTCAAATTCCATAAAAATCGACAAAAATACAGTTTCTAGCTAAAATTTGATGGTTTCGTTGCACTTTCCGAGCCCGTAGGGTATCTGATTGGCTTAAAAGTCCAAGAAAACACTTCAAAAGTGACGTTTCTGAAGAATTTTAACAGTTTTCTTGTATCTACGAACACCAGAATGCATAAAATTGACCTAAACGTCTCCTTTTCCTATTCTGAGTCGATTCTGCATGCTTTAAGTGCGTTTGGTGGCTCAGAACCATCAAAAAACGTTGAAATATAGTTCAAATTCAATAAAAATCGACAAAAATACAGTTTCTAGCTAAAATTTGATGGTTTCGTTGCACTTTCCGAGCCCGTTGGGTATCTGATTGGCTTAAAAGTACAAGAAAACACTTCAAAAGTGACGTTTCTGAAGAATTTTAACAGCTTTCTTGTATCTACGAACGCCAGAATGCATAAAATTGACCTAAACGTCTCCTTTTCCTATTCTGAGTCGATTCTGCATGCTTTAAGTGTGTTTGGTGGCTCAGAACCATCAAAAAACGTTGAAATATAGTTCAAATTCAATAAAAATCGACAAAAATACAGTTTCTAGCTAAAATTTGATGGTTTCGTTGCACTTTCCGAGCCCGTAGGGTATCTGATTGGCTTAAAAGTACAAGAAAACACTTCAAAAGTGACGTTTCTGAAGAATTTTAACAGTTTTCTTGTATCTACGAACGCCAGAATGCATAAAATTGACCTAAACGTCTCCTTTTCCTATTCTGAGTCGATTCTGCATGCTTTAAGTGTGTTTGGTGGCTCAGAACCATCAAAAAACGTTGAAATATAGTTCAAATTCAATAAAAATCGACAAAAATACAGTTTCTAGCTAAAATTTGATGGTTTCGTTGCACTTTCCGAGCCCGTTGGGTATCTGATTGGCTTAAAAGTACAAGAAAACACTTCAAAAGTGACGTTTCTGAAGAATTTTAACAGTTTTCTTGTATCTACGAACGCCAGAATGCATAAAATTGACCTAAACGTCTCCTTTTCCTATTCTGAGTCGATTCTGCATGCTTTAAGTGTGTTTGGTGGCTCAGAACCATCAAAAAACGTTGAAATATAGTTCAAATTCAATAAAAATCGACAAAAATACAGTTTCTAGCTAAAATTTGATGGTTTCGTTGCACTTTCCGAGCCCGTAGGGTATCTGATTGGCTTAAAAGTACAAGAAAACACTTCAAAAGTGACGTTTCTGAAGAATTTTAACAGTTTTCTTGTATCTACGAACGCCAGAATGCATAAAATTGACCTAAACGTCTCCTTTTCCTATTCTGAGTCGATTCTGCATGCTTTAAGTGTGTTTGGTGGCTCAGAACCATCAAAAAACGTTGAAATATAGTTCAAATTCAATAAAAATCGACAAAAATACAGTTTCTAGCTAAAATTTGATGGTTTCGTTGCACTTTCCGAGCCCGTTGGGTATCTGATTGGCTTAAAAGTACAAGAAAACACTTCAAAAGTGACGTTTCTGAAGAATTTTAACAGTTTTCTTGTATCTACGAACGCCAGAATGCATAAAATTGACCTAAACGTCTCCTTTTCCTATTCTGAGTCGATTCTGCATGCTTTAAGTGTGTTTGGTGGCTCAGAACCATCAAAAAACGTTGAAATATAGTTCAAATTCAATAAAAATCGACAAAAATACAGTTTCTAGCTAAAATTTGATGGTTTCGTTGCACTTTCCGAGCCCGTTGGGTATCTGATTGGCTTAAAAGTACAAGAAAACACTTCAAAAGTGACGTTTCTGAAGAATTTTAACAGTTTTCTTGTATCTACGAACGCCAGAATGCATAAAATTGACCTAAACGTCTCCTTTTCCTATTCTGAGTCGATTCTGCATGCTTTAAGTGTGTTTGGTGGCTCAGAACCATCAAAAAACGTTGAAATATAGTTCAAATTCAATAAAAATCGACAAAAATACAGTTTCTAGCTAAAATTTGATGGTTTCGTTGCACTTTCCGAGCCCGTAGGGTATCTGATTGGCTTAAAAGTACAAGAAAACACTTCAAAAGTGACGTTTCTGAAGAATTTTAACAGTTTTCTTGTATCTACGAACGCCAGAATGCATAAAATTGACCTAAACGTCTCCTTTTCCTATTCTGAGTCGATTCTGCATGCTTTAAGTGTGTTTGGTGGCTCAGAACCATCAAAAAACGTTGAAATATAGTTCAAATTCAATAAAAATCGACAAAAATACAGTTTCTAGCTAAAATTTGATGGTTTCGTTGCACTTTCCGAGCCCGTTGGGTATCTGATTGGCTTAAAAGTACAAGAAAACACTTCAAAAGTGACGTTTCTGAAGAATTTTAACAGTTTTCTTGTATCTACGAACGCCAGAATGCATAAAATTGACCTAAACGTCTCCTTTTCCTATTCTGAGTCGATTCTGCATGCTTTAAGTGTGTTTGGTGGCTCAGAACCATCAAAAAACGTTGAAATATAGTTCAAATTCAATAAAAATCGACAAAAATACAGTTTCTAGCTAAAATTTGATGGTTTCGTTGCACTTTCCGAGCCCGTAGGGTATCTGATTGGCTTAACAGTACAAGAAAACACTTCAAAAGTGACGTTTCTGAAGAATTTTAACAGTTTTCTTGTATCTACGAACGCCAGAATGCATAAAATTGACCTAAACATCTCCTTTTCCTATTCTGAGTCGATTCTGCATGCTTTAAGTGTGTTTGGTGGCTCAGAACCATCAAAAAACGTTGAAATATAGTTCAAATTCAATAAAAATCGACAAAAATACAGTTTCTAGCTAAAATTTGATGGTTTCGTTGCACTTTCCGAGCCCGTAGGGTATCTGATTGGCTTAAAAGTACAAGAAAACACTTCAAAAGTGACGTTTCTGAAGAATTTTAACAGTTTTCTTGTATCTACGAACGCCAGAATGCATAAAATTGACCTAAACGTCTCCTTTTCCTATTCTGAGTCGATTCTGCATGCTTTAAGTGTGTTTGGTGGCTCAGAACCATCAAAAAACGTTGAAATATAGTTCAAATTCAATAAAAATCGACAAAAATACAGTTTCTAGCTAAAATTTGATGGTTTCGTTGCACTTTCCGAGCCCGTAGGGTATCTGATTGGCTTAAAAGTACAAGAAAACTGTCAAAA
>NW_026972723.1:0-67846 GCF_036711695.1 Zophobas morio | reverse complement strand
AGCATGCAGAATCGACTCAGAATAGGAAAAGGAGACGTTTAGGTCAATTTTATGCATTCTGGCGTTCGTAGATACAAGAAAACTGTTAAAATTCTTCAGAAACGTCACTTTTGAAGTGTTTTCTTGTACTTTTAAGCCAATCAGATACCCAACGGGCTCGGAAAGTGCAACGAAACCATCAAATTTTAGCTAGAAACTGTATTTTTGTCGATTTTTATTGAATTTGAACTATATTTCAACGTTTTTTGATGGTTCTGAGCCACCAAACACACTTAAAGCATGCAGAATCGACTCAGAATAGGAAAAGGAGACGTTTAGGTCAATTTTATGCATTCTGGCGTTCGTAGATACAAGAAAACTGTTAAAATTCTTCAGAAACGTCACTCTTGAAGTGTTTTCTTGTACTTTTAAGCCAATCAGATACCCTACGGGCTCGGAAAGTGCAACGAAACCATCAAATTTTAGCTAGAAACTGTATTTTTGTCGATTTTTATTGAATTTGAACTATATTTCAACGTTTTTTGATGGTTCTGAGCCACCAAACACACTTAAAGCATGCAGAATCGACTCAGAATAGGAAAAGGAGACGTTTAGGTCAATTTTATGCATTCTGGCGTTCGTAGATACAAGAAAACTGTTAAAATTCTTCAGAAACGTCACTTTTGAAGTGTTTTCTTGTACTTTTAAGCCAATCAGATACCCTACGGGCTCGGAAAGTGCAACGAAACCATCAAATTTTAGCTAGAAACTGTATTTTTGTCGATATTTATTGAATTTGAACTATATTTCAAAGTTTTTTGATGGTTCTGAGCCACCAAACACACTTAAAGCATGCAGAATCGACTCAGAATAGGAAAAGGAGACGTTTAGGTCAATTTTATGCATTCTGGCGTTCGTAGATACAAGAAAACTGTTAAAATTCTTCAGAAACGTCACTTTTGAAGTGTTTTCTTGTACTTTTAAGCCAATCAGATACCCTACGGGCTCGGAAAGTGCAACGAAACCATCAAATTTTAGCTAGAAACTGTATTTTTGTCGATTTTTATTGAATTTGAACTATATTTCAACGTTTTTTGATGGTTCTGAGCCACCAAACACACTTAAAGCATGCAGAATCGACTCAGAATAGGAAAAGGAGACGTTTAGGTCAATTTTATGCATTCTGGCATTCGTAGATACAAGAAAACTGTTAAAATTCTTCAGAAACGTCACTTTTGAAGTGTTTTCTTGCACTTTTAAGCCAATCAGATACCCTACGGGCTCGGAAAGTGCAACGAAACCATCAAATTTTAGCTAGAAACTGTATTTTTGTCGATTTTTATTGAATTTGAACTATATTTCAACGTTTTTTGATGGTTCTGAGCCACCAAACACACTTAAAGCATGCAGAATCGACTCAGAATAGGAAAAGGCGACGTTTAGGTCAATTTTATGCATTCTGGCGTTCGTAGATACAAGAAAACTGTTAAAATTCTTCAGAAACGTCACTCTTGAAGTGTTTTCTTGTACTTTTAAGCCAATCAGATACCCTACGGGCTCGGAAAGTGCAACGAAACCATCAAATTTTAGCTAGAAACTGTATTTTTGTCGATTTTTATTGAATTTGAACTATATTTCAACGTTTTTTGATGGTTCTGAGCCACCAAACACACTTAAAGCATGCAGAATCGACTCAGAATAGGAAAAGGAGACGTTTAGGTCAATTTTATGCATTCTGGCGTTCGTAGATACAAGAAAACTGTTAAAATTCTTCAGAAACGTCACTTTTGAAGTGTTTTCTTGTACTTTTAAGCCAATCAGATACCCTACGGGCTCGGAAAGTGCAACGAAACCATCAAATTTTAGCTAGAAACTGTATTTTTGTCGATTTTTATTGAATTTGAACTATATTTCAACGTTTTTTGATGGTTCTGAGCCACCAAACACACTTAAAGCATGCAGAATCGACTCAGAATAGGAAAAGGAGACGTTTAGGTCAATTTTATGCATTCTGGCGTTCGTAGATACAAGAAAACTGTTAAAATTCTTCAGAAACGTCACTTTTGAAGTGTTTTCTTGTACTTTTAAGCCAATCAGATACCCTACGGGCTCGGAAAGTGCAACGAAACCATCAAATTTTAGCTAGAAACTGTATTTTTGTCGATTTTTATTGAATTTGAACTATATTTCAACGTTTTTTGATGGTTCTGAGCCACCAAACACACTTAAAGCATGCAGAATCGACTCAGAATAGGAAAAGGAGACGTTTAGGTCAATTTTATGCATTCTGGCGTTCGTAGATACAAGAAAACTGTTAAAATTCTTCAGAAACGTCACTTTTGAAGTGTTTTCTTGTACTTTTTAGCCAATCAGATACCCTACGGGCTCGGAAAGTGCAACGAAACCATCAAATTTTAGCTAGAAACTGTATTTTTGTCGATTTTTATTGAATTTGAACTATATTTCAACGTTTTTTGATGGTTCTGAGCCACCAAACACACTTAAAGCATGCAGAATCGACTCAGAATAGGAAAAGGAGACGTTTAGGTCAATTTTATGCATTCTGGCGTTCGTAGATACAAGAAAACTGTTAAAATTCTTCAGAAACGTCACTTTTGAAGTGTTTTCTTGTACTTTTAAGCCAATCAGATACCCTACGGGCTCGGAAAGTGCAACGAAACCATCAAATTTTAGCTAGAAACTGTATTTTTGTCGATTTTTATTGAATTTGAACTATATTTCAACGTTTTTTGATGGTTCTGAGCCACCAAACACACTTAAAGCATGCAGAATCGACTCAGAATAGGAAAAGGAGACGTTTAGGTCAATTTTATGCATTCTGGCGTTCGTAGATACAAGAAAACTGTTAAAATTCTTCAGAAACGTCACTTTTGAAGTGTTTTCTTGTACTTTTAAGCCAATCAGATACCCTACGGGCTCGGAAAGTGCAACGAAAGCATCAAATTTTAGCTAGAAACTGTATTTTTGTCGATTTTTATTGAATTTGAACTATATTTCAACGTTTTTTGATGGTTCTGAGCCACCAAACACACTTAAAGCATGCAGAATCGACTCAGAATAGGAAAAGGAGACGTTTAGGTCAATTTTATGCATTCTGGCGTTCGTAGATACAAGAAAACTGTTAAAATTCTTCAGAAACGTCACTTTTGAAGTGTTTTCTTGTACTTTTAAGCCAATCAGATACCCTACGGGCTCGGAAAGTGCAACGAAACCATCAAATTTTAGCTAGAAACTGTATTTTTGTCGATTTTTATTAAATTTGAACTATATTTCAACGTTTTTTGATGGTTCTGAGCCACCAAACACACTTAAAGCATGCAGAATCGACTCAGAATAGGAAAAGGAGACGTTTAGGTCAATTTTATGCATTCTGGCGTTCGTAGATACAAGAAAACTGTTAAAATTCTTCAGAAACGTCACTTTTGAAGTGTTTTCTTGTACTTTTAAGCCAATCAGATACCCTACGGGCTCGGAAAGTGAAACGAAACCATCAAATTTTAGCTAGAAACTGTATTTTTGTCGATTTTTATTGAATTTGAACTATATTTCAACGTTTTTTGATGGTTCTGAGCCACCAAACACACTTAAAGCATGCAGAATCGACTCAGAATAGGAAAAGGAGACGTTTAGGTCAATTTTATGCATTCTGGCGTTCGTAGATACAAGAAAACTGTTAAAATTCTTCAGAAACGTCACTTTTGAAGTGTTTTCTTGTACTTTTAAGCCAATCAGATACCCTACGGGCTCGGAAAGTGCAACGAAACCATCAAATTTTAGCTAGAAACTGTATTTTTGTCGATTTTTATTGAATTTGAACTATATTTCAACGTTTTTTGATGGTTCTGAGCCACCAAACACACTTAAAGCATGCAGAATCGACTCAGAATAGGAAAAGGAGACGTTTAGGTCAATTTTATGCATTCTGGCGTTCGTAGATACAAGAAAACTGTTAAAATTCTTCAGAAACGTCACTTTTGAATTGTTTTCTTGTACTTTTAAGCCAATCAGATACCCTACGGGCTCGGAAAGTGCAACGAAACCATCAAATTTTAGCTAGAAACTGTATTTTTGTCGATTTTTATTGAATTTGAACTATATTTCAACGTTTTTTGATGGTTCTGAGCCACCAAACACACTTAAAGCATGCAGAATCGACTCAGAATAGGAAAAGACGTTTAGGTCAATTTTATGCATTCTGGCGTTCGTAGATACAAGAAAACTGTTAAAATTCTTCAGAAACGTCACTTTTGAAGTGTTTTCTTGTACTTTTAAGCCAATCAGATACCCAACGGGCTCGGAAAGTGCAACGAAACCATCAAATTTTAGCTAGAAACTGTATTTTTGTCGATTTTTATTGAATTTGAACTATATTTCAACGTTTTTTGATGGTTCTGAGCCACCAAACACACTTAAAGCATGCAGAATCGACTCAGAATAGGAAAAGGAGACGTTTAGGTCAATTTTATGCATTCTGGCGTTCGTAGATACAAGAAAACTGTTAAAATTCTTCAGAAACGTCACTTTTGAAGTGTTTTCTTGTACTTTTAAGCCAATCAGATACCCTACGGGCTCGGAAAGTGCAACGAAACCATCAAATTTTAGCTAGAAACTGTATTTTTGTCGATTTTTATTGAATTTGAACTATATTTCAACGTTTTTTGATGGTTCTGAGCCACCAAACACACTTAAAGCATGCAGAATCGACTCAGAATAGGAAAAGGAGACGTTTAGGTCAATTTTATGCATTCTGGCGTTCGTAGATACAAGAAAACTGTTAAAATTCTTCAGAAACATCACTTTTGAAGTGTTTTCTTGTACTTTTAAGCCAATCAGATACCCAACGGGCTCGGAAAGTGCAACGAAACCATCAAATTTTAGCTAGAAACTGTATTTTTGTCGATTTTTATTGAATTTGAACTATATTTCAACGTTTTTTGATGGTTCTGAGCCACCAAACACTCTTAAAGCATGCAGAATCGACTCAGAATAGGAAAAGGAGACGTTTAGGTCAATTTTATGCATTCTGGCGTTCGTAGATACAAGAAAACTGTTAAAATTCTTCAGAAACGTCACTTTTGAAGTGTTTTCTTGTACTTTTAAGCCAATCAGATACCCTACGGGCTCGGAAAGTGCAACGAAACCATCAAATTTTAGCTAGAAACTGTATTTTTGTCGAATTTTATTGAATTTGAACTATATTTCAACGTTTTTTGATGGTTCTGAGCCACCAAACACACTTAAAGCATGCAGAATCGACTCAGAATAGGAAAAGGAGACGTTTAGGTCAAATTTATGCATTCTGGCGTTCGTAGATACAAGAAAACTGTTAAAATTCTTCAGAAACGTCACTTTTGAAGTGTTTTCTTGTACTTTTAAGCCAATCAGATACCCTACGGGCTCGGAAAGTGCAACGAAACCATCAAATTTTAGCTAGAAACTGTATTTTTGTCGATTTTTATTGAATTTGAACTATATTTCAACGTTTTTTGATGGTTCTGAGCCACCAAACACACTTAAAGCATGCAGAATCGACTCAGAATAGGAAAAGGAGACGTTTAGGTCAATTTTATGCATTCTGGCGTTCGTAGATACAAGAAAACTGTTAAAATTCTTCAGAAACGTCACTTTTGAAGTGTTTTCTTGTACTTTTAAGCCAATCAGATACCCTACGGGCTCGGAAAGTGCAACGAAACCATCAAATTTTAGCTAGAAACTGTATTTTTGTCGATTTTTATTGAATTTGAACTATATTTCAACGTTTTTTGATGGTTCTGAGCCACCAAACACACTTAAAGCATGCAGAATCGACTCAGAATAGGAAAAGGAGACGTTTAGGTCAATTTTATGCATTCTGGCGTTCGTAGATACAAGAAAACTGTTAAAATTCTTCAGAAATGTCACTTTTGAAGTGTTTTCTTGTACTTTTAAGCCAATCAGATACCCTACGGGCTCGGAAAGTGCAACGAAACCATCAAATTTTAGCTAGAAACTGTATTTTTGTCGATTTTTATTGAATTTGAACTATATTTCAACGTTTTTTTGATGGTTCTGAGCCACCAAACACACTTAAAGCATGCTGAATCGACTCAGAATAGGAAAAGGAGACGTTTAGGTCAATTTTATTTATTCTGGCGTTCGTAGATACAAGAAAACTGTTAAAATTCTTCAGAAACGTCACTTTTGAAGTGTTTTCTTGTACTTTTAAGCCAATCAGATACCCTACGGGCTCGGAAAGTGCAACGAAACCATCAAATTTTAGCTAGAAACTGTATTTTTGTCGATTTTTATTGAATTTGAACTATATTTCAACGTTTTTTGATGGTTCTGAGCCACCAAACACACTTAAAGCATGCAGAATCGACTCAGAATAGGAAAAGGAGACGTTTAGGTCAATTTTATGCATTCTGGCGTTCGTAGATACAAGAAAACTGTTAAAATTCTTCAGAAAGGTCACTTTTGAAGTGTTTTCTTGTACTTTTAAGCCAATCAGATACCCTACGGGCTCGGAAAGTGCAACGAAACCATCAAATTTTAGCTAGAAACTGTATTTTTGTCGATTTTTATTGAATTTGAACTATTTTTCAAAGTTTTTTGATGGTTCTGAGCCACCAAACACACTTAAAGCATGCAGAATCGAATCAGAATAGGAAAAGGAGACGTTTAGGTCAATTTTATGCATTCTGGCTTTCGTAGATACTAGAAAACTGTTAAAATTCTTCAGAAACGTCACTTTTGAAGTGTTTTCTTGTACTTTTAAGCCAATCAGATACCCTACGGGCTCGGAAAGTGCAACGAAACCATCAAATTTTAGCTAGAAACTGTATTTTTGTCGATTTTTATTGAATTCGAACTATATTTCAACGTTTTTTGATGGTTCTGAGCCACCAAACACACTTAAAGCATGCAGAATCGACTCAGAATAGGAAAAGGAGACGTTTAGGTCAATTTTATGCATTCTGGCGTTCGTAGATACAAGAAAACTGTTAAAATTCTTCAGAAACGTCACTTTTGAAGTGTTTTCTTGTACTTTTAAGCCAATCAGATACCCTACGGGCTCGGAAAGTGCAACGAAACCATCAAATTTTAGCTAGAAACTGTATTTTTGTCGATTTTTATTGAATTTGAACTATATTTCAACGTTTTTTGATGGTTCTGAGCCACCAAACACACTTAAAGCATGCAGAATCGACTCAGAATAGGGAAAGGAGACGTTTAGGTCAATTTTATGCATTCTGGCGTTCGTAGATACAAGAAAACTGTTAAAATTCTTCAGAAACGTCACTTTTGAAGTGTTTTCTTGTACTTTTAAGCCAATCAGATACCCTACGGGCTCGGAAAGTGCAACGAAACCATCAAATTTTAGCTAGAAACTGTATTTTTGTCGATTTTTATTGAATTTGAACTATATTTCAACGTTTTTTGATGGTTCTGAGCCACCAAACACACTTAAAGCATGCAGAATCGACTCAGAATAGGAAAAGGAGACGTTTAGGTCAATTTTATGCATTCTGGCGTTCGTAGATACAAGAAAACTGTTAAAATTCTTCAGAAACGTCACTTTTGAAGTGTTTTCTTGTACTTTTAAGCCAATCAGATACCCGAACCATCAAAAAACGTTGAAATATAGTTCAAATTCAATAAAAATCGACAAAAATACAGTTTCTAGCTAAAATTTGATGGTTTCGTTGCACTTTCCGAGCCCGTAGGGTATCTGATTGGCTTAAAAGTACAAGAAAACACTTCAAAAGTGACGTTTCTGAAGAATTTTAACAGTTTTCTTGTATCTACGAACGCCAGAATGCATAAAATTGACCTAAACGTCTCCTTTTCCTATTCTGAGTCGATTCTGCATGCTTTAAGTGTGTTTGGTGGCTCAGAACCATCAAAAAACGTTGAAATATAGTTCAAATTCAATAAAAATCGACAAAAATACAGTTTCTAGCTAAAATTTGATGGTTTCGTTGCACTTTCCGAGCCCGTAGGGTATCTGATTGGCTTAAAAGTACAAGAAAACACTTCAAAAGTGACGTTTCTGAAGAATTTTAACAGTTTTCTTGTATCTACGAACGCCAGAATGCATAAAATTGACCTAAACGTCTCCTTTTCCTATTCTGAGTCGATTCTGCATGCTTTAAGTGTGTTTGGTGGCTCAGAACCATCAAAAAACGTTGAAATATAGTTCAAATTCAATAAAAATCGACAAAAATACAGTTTCTAGCTAAAATTTGATGGTTTCGTTGCACTTTCCGAGCCCGTAGGGTATCTGATTGGCTTAAAAGTACAAGAAAACACTTCAAAAGTGACGTTTCTGAAGAATTTTAACAGTTTTCTTGTATCTACGAACGCCAGAATGCATAAAATTGACCTAAACGTCTCCTTTTCCTATTCTGAGTCGATTCTGCATGCTTTAAGTGTGTTTGGTGGCTCAGAACCATCAAAAAACGTTGAAATATAGTTCAAATTCAATAAAAATCGACAAAAATACAGTTTCTAGCTAAAATTTGATGGTTTCGTTGCACTTTCCGAGCCCGTAGGGTATCTGATTGGCTTAAAAGTACAAGAAAACACTTCAAAAGTGACGTTTCTGAAGAATTTTAACAGTTTTCTTGTATCTACGAACGCCAGAATGCATAAAATTGACCTAAACGTCTCCTTTTCCTATTCTGAGTCGATTCTGCATGCTTTAAGTGTGTTTGGTGGCTCAGAACCATCAAAAAACGTTGAAATATAGTTCAAATTCAATAAAAATCGACAAAAATACAGTTTCTAGCTAAAATTTGATGGTTTCGTTGCACTTTCCGAGCCCGTAGGGTATCTGATTGGCTTAAAAGTACAAGAAAACACTTCAAAAGTGACGTTTCTGAAGATTTTTAACAGTTTTCTTGTATCTACGAACGCCAGAATGCATAAAATTGACCTAAACGTCTCCTTTTCCTATTCTGAGTCGATTCTGCATGCTTTAAGTGTGTTTGGTGGCTCAGAACCATCAAAAAACGTTGAAATATAGTTCAAATTCAATAAAAATCGACAAAAATACAGTTTCTAGCTAAAATTTGATGGTTTCGTTGCACTTTCCGAGCCCGTAGGGTATCTGATTGGCTTAAAAGTACAAGAAAACACTTCAAAAGTGACGTTTCTGAAGAATTTTAACAGTTTTCTTGTATCTACGAACGCCAGAATGCATAAAATTTACCTAAACGTCTCCTTTTCCTATTCTGAGTCGATTCTGCATGCTTTAAGTGTGTTTGGTGGCTCAGAACCATCAAAAAACGTTGAAATATAGTTCAAATTCAATAAAAATCGACAAAAATACAGTTTCTAGCTAAAATTTGATGGTTTCGTTGCACTTTCCGAGCCCGTAGGGTATCTGATTGGCTTAAAAGTACAAGAAAACACTTCAAAAGTGACGTTTCTGAAGAATTTTAACAGTTTTCTTGTATCTACGAACGCCAGAATGCATAAAATTTACCTAAACGTCTCCTTTTCCTATTCTGAGTCGATTCTGCATGCTTTAAGTGTGTTTGGTGGCTCAGAACCATCAAAAAACGTTGAAATATAGTTCAAATTCAATAAAAATCGACAAAAATACAGTTTCTAGCTAAAATTTGATGGTTTCGTTGCACTTTCCGAGCCCGTAGGGTATCTGATTGGCTTAAAAGTACAAGAAAACACTTCAAAAGTGACGTTTCTGAAGAATTTTAACAGTTTTCTTGTATCTACGAACGCCAGAATGCATAAAATTGACCTAAACGTCTCCTTTTCCTATTCTGAGTCGATTCTGCATGCTTTAAGTGTGTTTGGTGGCTCAGAACCATCAAAAAACGTTGAAATATAGTTCAAATTCAACAAAAATCGACAAAAATACAGTTTCTAGCTAAAATTTGATGGTTTCGTTGCACTTTCCGAGCCCGTAGGGTATCTGATTGGCTTAAAAGTACAAGAAAACACTTCAAAAGTGACGTTTCTGAAGAATTTTAACAGTTTTCTTGTATCTACGAACGCCAGAATGCATAAAATTGACCTAAACGTCTCCTTTTCCTATTCTGAGTCGATTCTGCATGCTTTAAGTGTGTTTGGTGGCTCAGAACCATCAAAAAACGTTGAAATATAGTTCAAATTCAACAAAAATCGACAAAAATACAGTTTCTAGCTAAAATTTGATGGTTTCGTTGCACTTTCCGAGCCCGTAGGGTATCTGATTGGCTTAAAAGTACAAGAAAACACTTCAAAAGTGACGTTTCTGAAGAATTTTAACAGTTTTCTTGTATCTACGAACGCCAGAATGCATAAAATTGACCTAAACGTCTCCTTTTCCTATTCTGAGTCGATTCTGCATGCTTTAAGTGTGTTTGGTGGCTCAGAACCATCAAAAAACGTTGAAACATAGTTCAAATTCAATAAAAATCGACAAAAATACAGTTTCTAGCTAAAATTTGATGGTTTCGTTGCACTTTCCGAGCCCGTAGGGTATCTGATTGGCTTAAAAGTACAAGAAAACACGGGTTCGGAGAGTGCAACGAAACCATCAAATTTTAGCTAGAAACTGTATTTTTGTCGATTTTTATTGAATTTGAACTAAATTTCAACGTTTTTTGATGGTTCTGAGCCACCAAACACACTTAAAGCATGCAGAATCGACACAGAATAGGAAAAGGAGAAGTTTAGGTCAATTTTATGCATTCTGGCGTTCGTAGATACAAGAAAACTGTTAGAATTCTTCAGAAACGTCACTTTTGAAGTGTTTTCTTGTAATTTTAAGCCAATCAGATACCCTACGGGCTCGGAAAGTGCAACGAAACCATCAAATTTTAGCTAGAAACTGTATTTTTGTCGATTTTTATTGAATTTGAACTATATTTCAACGTTTTTTGATGGTTCTGAGCCACCAAACACACTTAAAGCATGCAGAATCGACTCAGAATAGGAAAAGGAGACGTTTAGGTCAATTTTATGCATTCTGGCGTTCGTAGATACAAGAAAACTGTTAAAATTCTTCAGAAACGTCACTTTTGAAGTGTTTTCTTGTACTTTTAAGCCAATCAGATACCCTACGGGCTCGGAAAGTGCAACGAAACCATCAAATTTTAGCTAGAAACTGTATTTTTGTCGATTTTTATTGAATTTGAACTATATTTCAAAGTTTTTTGATGGTTCTGAGCCACCAAACACACTTAAAGCATGCAGAATCGACTCAGAATAGGAAAAGGAGACGTTTAGGTCAATTTTATGCATTCTGGCGTTCGTAGATACAAGAAAACTGTTAAAATTCTTCAGAAACGTCACTTTTGAAGTGTTTTCTTGTACTTTTAAGCCAATCAGATACCCTACGGGCTCGGAAAGTGCAACGAAACCATCAAATTTTAGCTAGAAACTGTATTTTTGTCGATTTTTATTGAATTTGAACTATATTTCAACGTTTTTTGATGGTTCTGAGCCACCAAACACACTTAAAGCATGCAGAATCGACTCAGAATAGGAAAAGGAGACGTTTAGGTCAATTTTATGCATTCTGGCGTTCGTAGATACAAGAAAACTGTTAAAATTCTTCAGAAACGTCACTTTTGAAGTGTTTTCTTGTACTTTTAAGCCAATCAGATACCCTACGGGCTCGGAAAGTGCAACGAAACCATCAAATTTTAGCTAGAAACTGTATTTTTGTCGATTTTTATTGAATTTGAACTATATTTCAACGTTTTTTGATGGTTCTGAGCCACCAAACACACTTAAAGCATGCAGAATCGACTCAGAATAGGAAAAGGAGACGTTTAGGTCAAATTTATGCATTCTGGCGTTCGTAGATACAAGAAAACTGTTAAAATTCTTCAGAAACGTCACTTTTGAAGTGTTTTCTTGTACTTTTAAGCCAATCAGATACCCTACGGGCTCGGAAAGTGCAACGAAACCATCAAATTTTAGCTAGAAACTGTATTTTTGTCGATTTTTATTGAATTTGAACTATATTTCAACGTTTTTTGATGGTTCTGAGCCACCAAACACACTTAAAGCATGCAGAATCGACTCAGAATAGGAAAAGGAGACGTTTAGGTCAATTTTATGCATTCTGGCGTTCGTAGATACAAGAAAACTGTTAAAATTCTTCAGAAACGTCACTTTTGAAGTGTTTTCTTGTACTTTTAAGCCAATCAGATACCCTACGGGCTCGGAAAGTGCAACGAAACCATCAAATTTTAGCTAGAAACTGTATTTTTGTCGATTTTTATTGAATTTGAACTATATTTCAACGTTTTTTGATGGTTCTGAGCCACCAAACACACTTAAAGCATGCAGAATCGACTCAGAATAGGAAAAGGAGACGTTTAGGTCAATTTTATGCATTCTGGCGTTCGTAGATACAAGAAAACTGTTAAAATTCTTCAGAAACGTCACTTTTGAAGTGTTTTCTTGTACTTTTAAGCCAATCAGATACCCTACGGGCTCGGAAAGTGCAACGAAACCATCAAATTTTAGCTAGAAACTGTATTTTTGTCGATTTTTATTGAATTTGAACTATATTTCAACGTTTTTTGATGGTTCTGAGCCACCAAACACACTTAAAGCATGCAGAATCGACTCAGAATAGGAAAAGGAGACGTTTAGGTCAATTTTATGCATTCTGGCGTTCGTAGATACAAGAAAACTGTTAAAATTCTTCAGAAAGGTCACTTTTGAAGTGTTTTCTTGTACTTTTAAGCCAATCAGATACCCTACGGGCTCGGAAAGTGCAACGAAACCATCAAATTTTAGCTAGAAACTGTATTTTTGTCGATTTTTATTGAATTTGAACTATATTTCAACGTTTTTTGATGGTTCTGAGCCACCAAACACACTTAAAGCATGCAGAATCGACTCAGAATAGGAAAAGGAGACGTTTAGGTCATCAATTTTAGGCATTCTGGCGTTCGTAGATACAAGAAAACTGTTAAAATTCTTCAGAAACGTCACTTTTGAAGTGTTTTCTTGTACTTTTAAGCCAATCAGATACCCTACGGGCTCGGAAAGTGCAACGAAACCATCAAATTTTAGCTAGAAACTGTATTTTTGTCGATTTTTATTGAATTTGAACTATATTTCAACGTTTTTTGATGGTTCTGAGCCACCAAACACACTTAAAGCATGCAGAATCTACTCAGAATAGGAAAAGGAGACGTTTAGGTCAATTTTATGCATTCTGGCGTTCGTAGATACAAGGAAACTGTTAAAATTCTTCAGAAACGTCACTTTTGAAGTGTTTTCTTGTACTTTTAAGCCAATCAGATACCCTACGGGCTCGGAAAGTGCAACGAAACCATCAAATTTTAGCTAGAAACTGTATTTTTGTCGATTTTTATTGAATTTGAACAATATTTAAACGTTTTTTGATGGTTCTGAGCCACCAAACACACTTAAAGCATGCAGAATCGACTCAGAATAGGAAAAGGAGACGTTTAGGTCAATTTTATGCATTCTGGCGTTCGTAGATACAAGAAAACTGTTAAAATTCTTCAGAAACGTCACTTTTGAAGTGTTTTCTTGTACTTTTAAGCCAATCAGATACCCTACGGGCTCGGAAAGTGCAACGAAACCATCAAATTTTAACTAGAAACTGTATTTTTGTCGATTTTTATTGAATTTGAACTATATTTCAACGTTTTTTGATGGTTCTGAGCCACCAAACACACTTAAAGCATGCAGAATCGACTCAGAATAGGAAAAGGAGACGTTTAGGTCAATTTTATGCATTCTGGCGTTCGTAGATACAAGAAAACTGTTAAAATTCTTCAGAAACGTCACTTTTGAAGTGTTTTCTTGTACTTTTAAGCCAATCAGATACCCTACGGGCTCGGAAAGTGCAACGAAACCATCAAATTTTAGCTAGAAACTGTATTTTTGTCGATTTTTATTGAATTTGAACTATATTTCAACGTTTTTTGATGGTTCTGAGCCACCAAACACACTTAAAGCATGCAGAATCGACTCAGAATAGGAAGAGGAGACGTTTAGGTCAATTTTATGCATTCTGGCGTTCGTAGATACAAGAAAACTGTTAAAATTCTTCAGAAACGTCACTTTTGAAGTGTTTTCTTGTACTTTTAAGCCAATCAGATACCCTACGGGCTCGGAAAGTGCAACGAAACCATCAAATTTTAGCTAGAAACTGTATTTTTGTCGATTTTTATTGAATTTGAACTATATTTCAACGTTTTTTGATGGTTCTGAGCCACCAAACACACTTAAAGCATGCAGAATCGACTCAGAATAGGAAAAGGAGACGTTTAGGTCAATTTTATGCATTCTGGCGTTCGTAGATACAAGAAAACTGTTCAAATTCTTCAGAAACGTCACTTTTGAAGTGTTTTCTTGTACTTTTAAGCCAATCAAATAGACTACGGGCTCGGAAAGTGCAACGAAACCATCAAATTTTAGCTAGAAACTGTATTTTTGTCGATTTTTATTGAATTTGAACTATATTTCAACGTTTTTTGATGGTTCTGAGCCACCAAACGCACTTAAAGCATGCAGAATCGACTCAGAATAGGAAAAGGAGACGTTTAGGTCAATTTTATGCATTCTGGCGTTCGTAGATACAAGAAAACTGTTAAAATTCTTCAGAAACGTCACTTTTGAAGTGTTTTCTTGTACTTTTAAGCCAATCAGATACCCTACGGGCTCGGAAAGTGCAACGAAACCATCAAATTTTATCTAGAAACTGTATTTTTGTCGATTTTTATTGAATTTGAACTATATTTCAACGTTTTTTGATGGTTCTGAGCCACCAAACACACTTAAAGCATGCAGAATCGACTCAGAATAGGAAGAGGAGACGTTTAGGTCAATTTTATGCATTCTGGCGTTCGTAGATACAAGAAAACTGTTAAAATTCTTCAGAAACGTCACTTTTGAAGTGTTTTCTTGTACTTTTAAGCCAATCAGATACCCTGGGGGCTCGGAAAGTGCAACGAAACCATCAAATTTTAGCTAGAAACTGTATTTTTGTCGATTTTTATTGAATTTGAACTATATTTCAACGTTTTTTGATGGTTCTGAGCCACCAAACACACTTAAAGCATGCAGAATCGACTCAGAATAGGAAAAGGAGACGTTTAGGTCAATTTTATGCATTCTGGCGTTCGTAGATACAAGAAAACTGTTAAAATTCTTCAGAAACGTCACTTTTGAAGTGTTTTCTTGTACTTTTAAGCCAATCAGATACCCTACGGGCTCGGAAAGTGCAACGAAACCATCAAATTTTAGCTAGAAACTGTATTTTTGTCGATTTTTATTGAATTTGAACTATATTTCAACGTTTTTTGATGGTTCTGAGCCACCAAACACACTGAAAGCATGCAGAATCGACTCAGAATAGGAAAAGGAGACGTTTAGGTCAATTTTATGCATGCTGGCGCTCGTAGATACAAGAAAACTGTTAAAATTCTTCAGAAACGTCACTTTTGAAGTGTTTTCTTGTACTTTTAAGCCAATCAGATACCCTACGGGCTCGGAAAGTGCAACGAAACCATCAAATTTTAGCTAGAAACTGTATTTTTGTCGATTTTTATTGAATTTGAACTATATTTCAACGTTTTTTGATGGTTCTGAGCCACCAAACACACTTAAAGCATGCAGAATCGACTCAGAATAGGAAAAGGAGACGTTTAGGTCAATTTTATGCATTCTGGTGTTCGTAGATACAAGAAATCTGTTAAAATTCTTCAGAAACGTCACTTTTGAAGTGTTTTCTTGTACTTTTAAGCCAATCAGATACCCTACGGGCTCGGAAAGTGCAACGAAACCATCAAATTTTAGCTAGAAACTGTATTTTTGTCGATTTTTATTGAATTTGAACTATATTTCAACGTTTTTTGATGGTTCTGAGCCACCAAACACACTTAAAGCATGCAGAATCGACTCAGAATAGGAAAAGGAGACGTTTAGGTCAATTTTATGCATTCTGGCGTTCGTAGATACAAGAAAACTGTTAAAATTCTTCAGAAACGTCACTTTTGAAGTGTTTTCTTGTACTTTTAAGCCAATCAGATACCCTACGGGCTCGGAAAGTGCAACGAAACCATCAAATTTTAGCTAGAAACTGTATTTTTGTCGATTTTTATTGAATTTGAACTATATTTCAACGTTTTTTGATGGTTCTGAGCCACCAAACACACTTAAAGCATGCAGAATCGACTCAGAATAGGAAAAGGAGACGTTTAGGTCATCAATTTTATGCATTCTGGCGTTCGTAGATACAAGAAAACTGTTAAAATTCTTCAGAAACGTCACTTTTGAAGTGTTTTCTTGTACTTTTAAGCCAATCAGATACCCTACGGGCTCGGAAAGTGCAACGAAACCATCAAATTTTAGCTAGAAACTGTATTTTTGTCGATTTTTATTGAATTTGAACTATATTTCAACGTTTTTTGATGGTTCTGAGCCACCAAACACACTTAAAGCATGCAGAATCTACTCAGAATAGGAAAAGGAGACGTTTAGGTCAATTTTATGCATTCTGGCGTTCGTAGATACAAGAAAACTGTTAAAATTCTTCAGAAACGTCACTTTTGAAGTGTTTTCTTGTACTTTTAAGCCAATCAGATACCCTACGGGCTCGGAAAGTGCAACGAAACCATCAAATTTTAGCTAGAAACTGTATTTTTGTCGATTTTTATTGAATTTGAACAATATTTAAACGTTTTTTGATGGTTCTGAGCCACCAAACACACTTAAAGCATGCAGAATCGACTCAGAATAGGAAAAGGAGACGTTTAGGTCAATTTTATGCATTCTGGCGTTCGTAGATACAAGAAAACTGTTAAAATTCTTCAGAAACGTCACTTTTGAAGTGTTTTCTTGTACTTTTAAGCCAATCAGATACCCTACGGGCTCGGAAAGTGCAACGAAACCATCAAATTTTAGCTAGAAACTGTATTTTTGTCGATTTTTATTGAATTTGAACTATATTTCAACGTTTTTTGATGGTTCTGAGCCACCAAACACACTTAAAGCATGCAGAATCGACTCAGAATAGGAAAAGGAGACGTTTAGGTCAATTTTATGCATTCTGGCGTTCGTAGATACAAGAAAACTGTTAAAATTCTTCAGAAACGTCACTTTTGAAGTGTTTTCTTGTACTTTTAAGCCAATCAGATACCCTACGGGCTCGGAAAGTGCAACGAAACCATCAAATTTTAGCTAGAAACTGTATTTTTGTCGATTTTTATTGAATTTGAACTATATTTCAACGTTTTTTGATGGTTCTGAGCCACCAAACACACTTAAAGCATGCAGAATCGACTCAGAATAGGAAGAGGAGACGTTTAGGTCAATTTTATGCATTCTGGCGTTCGTAGATACAAGAAAACTGTTAAAATTCTTCAGAAACGTCACTTTTGAAGTGTTTTCTTGTACTTTTAAGCCAATCAGATACCCTACGGGCTCGGAAAGTGCAACGAAACCATCAAATTTTAGCTAGAAACTGTATTTTTGTCGATTTTTATTGAATTTGAACTATATTTCAACGTTTTTTGATGGTTCTGAGCCACCAAACACACTTAAAGCATGCAGAATCGACTCAGAATAGGAAAAGGAGACGTTTAGGTCAATTTTATGCATTCTGGCGTTCGTAGATACAAGAAAACTGTTCAAATTCTTCAGAAACGTCACTTTTGAAGTGTTTTCTTGTACTTTTAAGCCAATCAGATACCCAACGGGCTCGGAAAGTGCAACGAAACCATCAAATTTTAGCTAGAAACTGTATTTTTGTCGATTTTTATTGAATTTGAACTATATTTCAACGTTTTTTGATGGTTCTGAGCCACCAAACACACTTAAAGCATGCAGAATCGACTCAGAATAGGAAAAGGAGACGTTTAGGTCAATTTTATGCATTCTGGCGTTCGTAGATACAAGAAAACTGTTAAAATTCTTCAGAAACGTCACTTTTGAAGTGTTTTCTTGTACTTTTAAGCCAATCAGATACCCTACGGGCTCGGAAAGTGCAACGAAACCATCAAATTTTAGCTAGAAACTGTATTTTTGTCGATTTTTATTGAATTTGAACTATATTTCAACGTTTTTTGATGGTTCTGAGCCACCAAACACACTTAAAGCATGCAGAATCGACTCAGAATAGGAAAAGGAGACGTTTAGGTCAATTTTATGCATTCTGGCGTTCGTAGATACAAGAAAACTGTTAAAATTCTTCAGAAACGTCACTTTTGAAGTGTTTTCTTGTACTTTTAAGCCAATCAGATACCCTACGGGCTCGGAAAGTGCAACGAAACCATCAAATTTTAGCTAGAAACTGTATTTTTGTCGATTTTTATTGAATTTGAACTATATTTCAACGTTTTTTGATGGTTCTGAGCCACCAAACACACTTAAAGCATGCAGAATCGACTCAGAATAGGAAAAGGAGACGTTTAGGTCAATTTTATGCATTCTGGCGTTCGTAGATACAAGAAAACTGTTAAAATTCTTCAGAAACGTCACTTTTGAAGTGTTTTCTTGTACTTTTAAGCCAATCAGATACCCAACGGGCTCGGAAAGTGCAACGAAACCATCAAATTTTAGCTAGAAACTGTATTTTTGTCGATTTTTATTGAATTTGAACTATATTTCAACGTTTTTTGATGGTTCTGAGCCACCAAACACACTTAAAGCATGCAGAATCGACTCAGAATAGGAAAAGGAGACGTTTAGGTCAATTTTATGCATTCTGGCGTTCGTAGATACAAGAAAACTGTTAAAATTCTTCAGAAACGTCACTTTTGAAGTGTTTTCTTGTACTTTTAAGCCAATCAGATACCCTACGGGCTCGGAAAGTGCAACGAAACCATCAAATTTTAGCTAGAAACTGTATTTTTGTCGATTTTTATTGAATTTGAACTATATTTCAACGTTTTTTGATGGTTCTGAGCCACCAAACACACTGAAAGCATGCAGAATCGACTCAGAATAGGAAAAGGAGACGTTTAGGTCAATTTTATGCATTCTGGCGCTCGTAGATACAAGAAAACTGTTAAAATTCTTCAGAAACGTCACTTTTGAAGTGTTTTCTTGTACTTTTAAGCCAATCAGATACCCTACGGGCTCGGAAAGTGCAACGAAACCATCAAATTTTAGCTAGAAACTGTATTTTTGTCGATTTTTATTGAATTTGAACTATATTTCAACGTTTTTTGATGGTTCTGAGCCACCAAACACACTTAAAGCATGCAGAATCGACTCAGAATAGGAAAAGGAGACGTTTAGGTCAATTTTATGCATTCTGGTGTTCGTAGATACAAGAAATCTGTTAAAATTCTTCAGAAACGTCACTTTTGAAGTGTTTTCTTGTACTTTTAAGCCAATCAGATACCCTACGGGCTCGGAAAGTGCAACGAAACCATCAAATTTTAGCTAGAAACTGTATTTTTGTCGATTTTTATTGAATTTGAACTATATTTCAACGTTTTTTGATGGTTCTGAGCCACCAAACACACTTAAAGCATGCAGAATCGACTCAGAATAGGAAAAGGAGACGTTTAGGTCAATTTTATGCATTCTGGCGTTCGTAGATACAAGAAAACTGTTAAAATTCTTCAGAAACGTCACTTTTGAAGTGTTTTCTTGTACTTTTAAGCCAATCAGATACCCTACGGGCTCGGAAAGTGCAACGAAACCATCAAATTTTAGCTAGAAACTGTATTTTTGTCGATTTTTATTGAATTTGAACTATATTTCAACGTTTTTTGATGGTTCTGAGCCACCAAACACACTTAAAGCATGCAGAATCGACTCAGAATAGGAAAAGGAGACGCTTAGGTCAATTTTATGCATTCTGGCGTTCGTAGATACAAGAAAACTGTTAAAATTCTTCAGAAACGTCACTTTTGAAGTGTTTTCTTGTACTTTTAAGCCAATCAGATACCCTACGGGCTCGGAAAGTGCAACGAAACCATCAAATTTTAGCTAGAAACTGTATTTTTGTCGATTTTTATTGAATTTGAACTATATTTCAACGTTTTTTGATGGTTCTGAGCCACCAAACACACTTAAAGCATGCAGAATCGACTCAGAATAGGAAAAGGAGACGTTTAGGTCAATTTTATGCATTCTGGCGTTCGTAGATACAAGAAAACTGTTAAAATTCTTCAGAAACGTCACTTTTGAAGTGTTTTCTTGTACTTTTAAGCCAATCAGATACCCTACGGGCTCGGAAAGTGCAACGAAACCATCAAGTTTTAGCTAGAAACTGTATTTTTGTCGATTTTTATTGAATTTGAACTATATTTCAACGTTTTTTGATGGTTCTGAGCCACCAAACACACTTAAAGCATGCAGAATCGACTCAGAATAGGAAAAGGAGACGTTTAGGTCAATTTTATGCATTCTGGCGTTCGTAGATACAAGAAAACTGTTAAAATTCTTCAGAAACGTCACTTTTGAAGTGTTTTCTTGTACTTTTAAGCCAATCAGATACCCTACGGGCTCGGAAAGTGCAACGAAACCATCAAATTTTAGCTAGAAACTGTATTTTTGTCGATTTTTATTGAATTTGAACTATATTTCAACGTTTTTTGATGGTTCTGAGCCACCAAACACACTTAAAGCATGCAGAATCGACTCAGAATAGGAAAAGGAGACGTTTAGGTCAATTTTATGCATTCTGGCGTTCGTAGATACAAGAAAACTGTTAAAATTCTTCAGAAACGTCCCTTTTGAAGTGTTTTCTTGTACTTTTAAGCCAATCAGATACCCTACGGGCTCGGAAAGTGCAACGAAACCATCAAATTTTAGCTAGAAACTGTATTTTTGTCGATTTTTTTTGAATTTGAACTATATTTCAACGTTTTTTGATGGTTCTGAGCCACCAAACACACTTAAAGCATGCAGAATCGACTCAGAATAGGAAAAGGAGACGTTTAGGTCAATTTTATGCATTCTGGAGTTCGTAGATACAAGAAAACTGTTAAAATTCTTCAGAAACGTCACTTTTGAAGTGTTTTCTTGTACTTTTAAGCCAATCAGATACCCTACGGGCTCGGAAAGTGCAACGAAACCATCAAATTTTAGCTAGAAACTGTATTTTTGTCGATTTTTATTGAATTTGAACTATATTTCAACGTTTTTTGATGGTTCTGAGCCACCAAACACACTTAAAGCATGCAGAATCGACTCAGAATAGGAAAAGGAGACGCTTAGGTCAATTTTATGCATTCTGGCGTTCGTAGATACAAGAAAACTGTTAAAATTCTTCAGAAATGTCACTTTTGAAGTGTTTTCTTGTACTTTTAAGCCAATCAGATACCCTACGGGCTCGGAAAGTGCAACGAAACCATCAAATTTTAGCTAGAAACTGTATTTTTGTCGATTTTTATTGAATTTGAACTATATTTCAACGTTTTTTGATGGTTCTGAGCCACCAAACACACTTAAAGCATGCAGAATCGACTCAGAATAGGAAAAGGAGACGTTTAGGTCAATTTTATGCATTCTGGCGTTCGTAGATACAAGAAAACTGTTAAAATTCTTCAGAAACGTCACTTTTGAAGTGTTTTCTTGTACTTTTAAGCCAATCAGATACCCTACGGGCTCGGAAAGTGCAACGAAACCATCAAATTTTAGCTAGAAACTGTATTTTTGTCGATTTTTATTGAATTTGAACTATATTTCAACGTTTTTTGATGGTTCTGAGCCACCAAACACACTTAAAGCTTGCAGAATCGACTCAGAATAGGAAAAGGAGACGTTTAGGTCAATTTTATGCATTCTGGCGTTCGTAGATACAAGAAAACTGTTAAAATTCTTCAGAAACGTCACTTTTGAAGTGTTTTCTTGTACTTTTAAGCCAATCAGATACCCTACGGGCTCGGAAAGTGCAACGAAACCATCAAATTTTAGCTAGAAACTGTATTTTTGTCGATTTTTATTGAATTTGAACTATATTTCAACGTTTTTTGATGGTTCTGAGCCACCAAACACACTTAAAGCATGCAGAATCGACTCAGAATAGGAAAAGGAGACGTTTAGGTCAATTTTATGCATTCTGGCGTTCGTAGATACAAGAAAACTGTTAAAATTCTTCAGAAACGTCACTTTTGAAGTGTTTTCTTGTACTTTTAAGCCGATCAGATACCCTACGGGCTCGGAAAGTGCAACGAAACCATCAAATTTTAGCTAGAAACTGTATTTTTGTCGATTTTTATTGAATTTGAACTATATTTCAACGTTTTTTGATGGTTCTGAGCCACCAAACACACTTAAAGCATGCAGAATCGACTCAGAATAGGAAAAGGAGACGTTTAGGTCAATTTTATGCATTCTGGCGTTCGTAGATACTAGAAAACTGTTAAAATTCTTCAGAAACGTCACTTTTGAAGTGTTTTCTTGTACTTTTAAGCCAATCAGATACCCTACGGGCTCGGAAAGTGCAACGAAACCATCAAATTTTAGCTAGAAACTGTATTTTTGTCGATTTTTATTGAATTTGAACTATATTTCAACGTTTTTTGATGGTTCTGAGCCACCAAACACACTTAAAGCATGCAGAATCGACTCAGAATAGGAAAAGGAGACGTTTAGGTCAATTTTATGCATTCTGGCGTTCGTAGATACAAGAAAACTGTTAAAATTCTTCAGAAACGTCACTTTTGAAGTGTTTTCTTGTAATTTTAAGCCAATCAGATACCCAACGGGCTCGGAAAGTGCAACGAAACCATCAAATTTTAGCTAGAAACTGTATTTTTGTCGATTTTTATTGAATTTGAACTACATTTCAACGTTTTTTGATGGTTCTGAGCCACCAAACACACTTAAAGCATGCAGAATCGACTCAGAATAGGAAAAGGGGACGTTTAGGTCAATTTTATGCATTCTGGCGTTCATAGATACAAGAAAACTGTTAAAATTCTTCAGAAACGTCACTTTTGAAGTGTTTTCTTGTACTTTTAAGCCAATCAGATACCCTACGGGCTCGGAAAGTGCAACGAAGCCATCAAATTTTAGCTAGAGACTGTATTTTTGTCGATTTTTATTGAATTTGAACTATATTTCAACGTTTTTTGATGGTTCTGAGCCACCAAACACACTTAAAGCATGCAGAATCGACTCAGAATAGGAAGAGGAGACGTTTAGGTCAATTTTATGCATTCTGGCGTTCGTAGATACAAGAAAACTGTTAAAATTCTTCAGAAACGTCACTTTTGAAGTATTTTCTTGTACTTTTAAGCCAATCAGATACCCTACGGGCTCGGAAAGTGCAACGAAACCATCAAATTTTAGCTAGAAACTGTATTTTTGTCGATTTTTATTGAATTTGAACTATATTTCAACGTTTTTTGATGGTTCTGAGGCACCAAACACACTTAAAGCATGCAGAATCGACTCAGAATAGGAAAAGGAGACGTTTAGGTCAATTTTATGCATTCTGGCGTTCGTAGATACAAGAAAACTGTTAAAATTCTTCAGAAACGTCACTTTTGAAGTGTTTTCTTGTACTTTTAAACCAATCAGATACCCTACGGGCTCGGAAAGTGCAACGAAACCATCAAATTTTAGCTAGAAACTGTATTTTTGTCGATTTTTATTGAATTTGAACTATATTTCAACGTTTTTTGATGGTTCTGAGCCACCAAACACACTTAAAGCATGCAGAATCGACTCAGAATAGGAAAAGGAGACGTTTAGGTCAATTTTATGCATTCTGGCGTTCGTAGATACAAGAAAACTGTTAAAATTCTTCAGAAACGTCACTTTTGAAGTGTTTTCTTGTACTTTTAAGCCAATCAGATACCCAACGGGCTCGGAAAGTGCAACGAAACCATCAAATTTTAGCTAGAAACTGTATTTTTGTCGATTTTTATTGAATTTGAACTATATTTCAACGTTTTTTGATGGTTCTGAGCCACCAAACACACTTAAAGCATGCAGAATCGACTCAGAATAGGAAAAGGAGACGTTTAGGTCAATTTTATGCATTCTGGCGTTCGTAGATACCAGAAAACTGTTAAAATTCTTCAGAAACGTCACTTTTGAAGTGTTTTCTTGTACTTTTAAGCCAATCAGATACCCTACGGGCTCGGAAAGTGCAACGAAACCATCAAATTTTAGCTAGAAACTGTATTTTTGTCGATTTTTATTGAATTTGAACTATATTTCAACGTTTTTTGATGGTTCTGAGCCACCAAACACACTTAAAGCATGCAGAATCGACTCAGAATAGGAAAAGGAGACGTTTAGGTCAATTTTATGCATTCTGGCGTTCGTAGATACAAGAAAACTGTTAAAATTCTTCAGAAACGTCACTTTTGAAGTGTTTTCTTGTACTTTTAAGCCAATCAGATACCCTACGGGCTCGGAAAGTGCAACGAAACCATCAAATTTTAGCTAGAAACTGTATTTTTGTCGATTTTTATTGAATTTGAACTATATTTCAACGTTTTTTGATGGTTCTGAGCCACCAAACACACTTAAAGCATGCAGAATCGACTCAGAATAGGAAAAGGAGACGTTTAGGTCAATTTTATGCATTCTGGCGTTCGTAGATACAAGAAAACTGTTAAAATTCTTCAGAAACGTCACTTTTGAAGTGTTTTCTTGTACTTTTAAGCCAATCAGATACCCTACGGGCTCGGAAAGTGCAACGAAACCATCAAATTTTAGCTAGAAACTGTATTTTTGTCGATTTTTATTGAATTTGAACTATATTTCAACGTTTTTTGATGGTTCTGAGCTTTCTTGTACTTTTAAGCCAATCAGATACCCTACGGGCTCGGAAGGTGCAACGAAACCATCAAATTTTAGCTAGAAACTGTATTTTTGTCGATTTTTATTGAAATTGAACTATATTTCAACGTTTTTTGATGGTTCTGAGCCACCAAACACACTTAAAGCATGCAGAATCGACTCAGAATAGGAAAAGGAGACGTTTAGGTCAATTTTATGCATTCTGGCGTTCGTAGATACAAGAAAACTGTTAAAATTCTTCAGAAACGTCACTTTTGAAGTGTTTTCTTGTACTTTTAAGCCAATCAGATACCCTACGGGCTCGGAAAGTGCAACGAAACCATCAAATTTTAGCTAGAAGCTGTATTTTTGTCGATTTTTATTGAATTTGAACCATATTTCAACGTTTTTTGATGGTTCTGAGCCACCAAACACACTTAAAGCATGCAGAATCGACTCAGAATAGGAAAAGGAGACGTTTAGGTCAATTTTATGCATTCTGGCGTTCGTAGATACAAGAAAACTGTTAAAATTCTTCAGAAACGTCACTTTTGAAGTGTTTTCTTGTACTTTTAAGCCAATCAGATACCCTACGGGCTCGGAAAGTGCAACGAAACCATCAAATTTTAGCTAGAAACTGTATTTTTATCGATTTTTATTGAATTTGAACTATATTTCAACGTTTTTTGATGGTTCTGAGCCACCAAACACACTTAAAGCATGCAGAATCGACTCAGAATAGGAAAAGGAGACGTTTAAGTCAATTTTATGCATTCTGGCGTTCGTAGATACAAGAAAACTGTTAAAATTCTTCAGAAACGTCACTTTTGAAGTGTTTTCTTGTACTTTTAAGCCACGGGCTCGGAAAGTGCAACGAAACCATCAAATTTTAGCTAGAAACTGTATTTTTGTCGATTTTTATTGAATTTGAACTATATTTCAACGTTTTTTGATGGTTCTGAGCCACCAAACACACTTAAAGCATGCAGAATCGACTCAGAATAGGAAAAGGAGACGTTTAGGTCAATTTTATGCATTCTGGCGTTCGTAGATACAAGAAAACTGTTAAAATTCTTCAGAAACGTCACTTTTGAAGTGTTTTCTTGTACTTTTAAGCCAATCAGATACCCTACGGGCTCGGAAAGTGCAACGAAACCATCAAATTTTAGCTAGAAACTGTATTTTTGTCGATTTTTATTGAATTTGAACTATATTTCAACGTTTTTTGATGGTTCTGAGCCACCAAACACACTTAAAGCATGCAGAATCGACTCAGAATAGGAAAAGGAGACGTTTAGGTCAATTTTATGCATTCTGCCGTTCGTAGATACAAGAAAACTGTTAAAATTCTTCAGAAACGTCACTTTTGAAGTGTTTTCTTGTACTTTTAAGCCAATCAGATACCCAACGGGCTCGGAAAGTGCAACGAAACCATCAAATTTTAGCTAGAAACTGTATTTTTGTCGATTTTTATTGAATTTGAACTATATTTCAACGTTTTTTGATGGTTCTGAGCCACCAAACACACTTAAAGCATGCAGAATCGACTCAGAATAGGAAAAGGAGACGTTTAGGTCAATTTTATGCATTCTGGCGTTCGTAGATACAAGAAATCTGTTAAAATTCTTCAGAAACGTCACTTTTGAAGTGTTTTCTTGTACTTTTAAGCCAATCAGATACCCTACGGGCTCGGAAAGTGCAACGAAACCATCAAATTTTAGCTAGAAACTGTATTTTTGTCGATTTTTATTGAATTTGAACTATATTTCAACGTTTTTTGATGGTTCTGAGCCACCAAACACACTTAAAGCATGCAGAATCGACTCAGAATAGGAAAAGGAGACGTTTAGGTCAATTTTATGCATTCTGGCGTTCGTAGATACAAGAAAACTGTTAAAATTCTTCAGAAACGTCACTTTTGAAGTGTTTTCTTGTACTTTTAAGCCAATCAGATACCCAACGGGCTCGGAAAGTGCAACGAAACCATCAAATTTTAGCTAGAAACTGTATTTTTGTCGATTTTTATTGAATTTGAACTATATTTCAACGTTTTTTGATGGTTCTGAGCCACCAAACACACTTAAAGCATGCAGAATCGACTCAGAATAGGAAAAGGAGACGTTTAGGTCAATTTTATGCATTCTGGCGTTCGTAGATACAAGAAAACTGTTAAAATTCTTCAGAAACGTCACTTTTGAAGTGTTTTCTTGTACTTTTAAGCCAATCAGATACCCTACGGGCTCGGAAAGTGCAACGAAACCATCAAATTTTAGCTAGAAACTGTATTTTTGTCGATTTTTATTGAATTTGAACTATATTTCAACGTTTTTTGATGGTTCTGAGCCACCAAACACACTTAAAGCATGCAGAATCGACTCAGAATAGGAAAAGGAGACGTTTAGGTCAATTTTATGCATTCTGGCGTTCGTAGATACAAGAAAACTGTTAAAATTCTTCAGAAACGTCACTTTTGAAGTGTTTTCTTGTACTTTTAAGCCAATCAGATACCCTACGGGCTCGGAAAGTGCAACGAAACCATCAAATTTTAGCTAGAAACTGTATTTTTGTCGATTTTTATTGAATTTGAACTATATTTCAACGTTTTTTGATGGTTCTGAGCCACCAAACACACTTAAAGCATGCAGAATCGACTCAGAATAGGAAAAGGAGACGTTTAGGTCAATTTTATGCATTCTGGCGTTCGTAGATACAAGAAAACTGTTAAAATTCTTCAGAAACGTCACTTTTGAAGTGTTTTCTTGTACTTTTAAGCCAATCAGATACCCAACGGGCTCGGAAAGTGCAACGAAACCATCAAATTTTAGCTAGAAACTGTATTTTTGTCGATTTTTATTGAATTTGAACTATATTTCAACGTTTTTTGATGGTTCTGAGCCACCAAACACACTTAAAGCATGCAGAATCGACTCAGAATAGGAAAAGGAGACGTTTAGGTCAATTTTATGCATTCTGGCGTTCGTAGATACAAGAAATCTGTTAAAATTCTTCAGAAACGTCACTTTTGAAGTGTTTTCTTGTACTTTTAAGCCAATCAGATACCCTACGGGCTCGGAAAGTGCAACGAAACCATCAAATTTTAGCTAGAAACTGTATTTTTGTCGATTTTTATTGAATTTGAACTATATTTCAACGTTTTTTGATGGTTCTGAGCCACCAAACACACTTAAAGCATGCAGAATCGACTCAGAATAGGAAAAGGAGACGTTTAGGTCAATTTTATGCATTCTGGCGTTCGTAGATACAAGAAAACTGTTAAAATTCTTCAGAAACGTCACTTTTGAAGTGTTTTCTTGTACTTTTAAGCCAATCAGATACCCAACGGGCTCGGAAAGTGCAACGAAACCATCAAATTTTAGCTAGAAACTGTATTTTTGTCGATTTTTATTGAATTTGAACTATATTTCAACGTTTTTTGATGGTTCTGAGCCACCAAACACACTTAAAGCATGCAGAATCGACTCAGAATAGGAAAAGGAGACGTTTAGGTCAATTTTATGCATTCTGGCGTTCGTAGATACAAGAAAACTGTTAAAATTCTTCAGAAACGTCACTTTTGAAGTGTTTTCTTGTACTTTTAAGCCAATCAGATACCCTACGGGCTCGGAAAGTGCAACGAAACCATCAAATTTTAGCTAGAAACTGAATTTTTGTCGATTTTTATTGAATTTGAACTATATTTCAACGTTTTTTGATGGTTCTGGGCCACCAAACACACTTAAAGCATGCAGAATCGACTCAGAATAGGAAAAGGAGACGTTTAGGTCAATTTTATGCATTCTGCCGTTCGTAGATACAAGAAAACTGTTAAAATTCTTCAGAAACGTCACTTTTGAAGTGTTTTCTTGTACTTTTAAGCCAATCAGATACCCAACGGGCTCGGAAAGTGTAACGAAACCATCAAATTTTAGCTAGAAACTGTATTTTTGTCGATTTTTATTGAATTTGAACTATATTTCAACGTTTTTTGATGGTTCTGAGCCACCAAACACACTTAAAGCATGCAGAATCGACTCAGAATAGGAAAAGGAGACGTTTAGGTCAATTTTATGCATTCTGGCGTTCGTAGATACAAGAAAACTGTTAAAATTCTTCAGAAACGTCACTTTTGAAGTGTTTTCTTGTACTTTTAAGCCAATCAGATACCCTACGGGCTCGGAAAGTGCAACGAAACCATCAAATTTTAGCTAGAAACTGTATTTTTGTCGATTTTTATTGAATTTGAACTATATTTCAACGTTTTTTGATGGTTCTGAGCCACCAAACACACTTAAAGCATGCAGAATCGACTCAGAATAGGAAAAGGAGACGTTTAGGTCAATTTTATGCATTCTGCCGTTCGTAGATACAAGAAAACTGTTAAAATTCTTCAGAAACGTCACTTTTGAAGTGTTTTCTTGTACTTTTAAGCCAATCAGATACCCTACGGGCTCGGAAAGTGCAACGAAACCATCAAATTTTAGCTAGAAACTGTATTTTTGTCGATTTTTATTGAATTTGAACTATATTTCAACGTTTTTTGATGGTTCTGAGCCACCAAACACACTTAAAGCATGCAGAATCGACTCAGAATAGGAAAAGGAGACGTTTAGGTCAATTTTATGCATTCTGCCGTTCGTAGATACAAGAAAACTGTTAAAATTCTTCAGAAACGTCACTTTTGAAGTGTTTTCTTGTACTTTTAAGCCAATCAGATACCCAACGGGCTCGGAAAGTGCAACGAAACCATCAAATTTTAGCTAGAAACTGTATTTTTGTCGATTTTTATTGAATTTGAACTATATTTCAACGTTTTTTGATGGTTCTGAGCCACCAAACACACTTAAAGCATGCAGAATCGACTCAGAATAGGAAAAGGAGACGTTTAGGTCAATTTTATGCATTCTGGCGTTCGTAGATACAAGAAATCTGTTAAAATTCTTCAGAAACGTCACTTTTGAAGTGTTTTCTTGTACTTTTAAGCCAATCAGATACCCTACGGGCTCGGAAAGTGCAACGAAACCATCAAATTTTAGCTAGAAACTGTATTTTTGTCGATTTTTATTGAATTTGAACTATATTTCAACGTTTTTTGATGGTTCTGAGCCACCAAACACACTTAAAGCATGCAGAATCGACTCAGAATAGGAAAAGGAGACGTTTAGGTCAATTTTATGCATTCTGGCGTTCGTAGATACAAGAAAACTGTTAAAATTCTTCAGAAACGTCACTTTTGAAGTGTTTTCTTGTACTTTTAAGCCAATCAGATACCCTACGGGCTCGGAAAGTGCAACGAAACCATCAAATTTTAGCTAGAAACTGTATTTTTGTCGATTTTTATTGAATTTGAACTATATTTCAACGTTTTTTGATGGTTCTGAGCCACCAAACACACTTAAAGCATGCAGAATCGACTCAGAATAGGAAAATGAGACGTTTAGGTCAATTTTATGCATTCTGGCGTTCGTAGATACAAGAAAACTGTTAAAATTCTTCAGAAACGTCACTTTTGAAGTGTTTTCTTGTACTTTTAAGCCAATCAGATACCCTACGGGCTCGGAAAGTGCAACGAAACCATCAAATTTTAGCTAGAAACTGTATTTTTGTCGATTTTTATTGAATTTGAACTATATTTCAACGTTTTTTGATGGTTCTGAGCCACCAAACACACTTAAAGCATGCAGAATCGACTCAGAATAGGAAAAGGAGACGTTTAGGTCAATTTTATGCATTCTGGCGTTCGTAGATACAAGAAAACTGTTAAAATTCTTCAGAAACGTCACTTTTGAAGTGTTTTCTTGTACTTTTAAGCCAATCAGATACCCTACGGGCTCGGAAAGTGCAACGAAACCATCAAATTTTAGCTAGAAACTGTATTTTTGTCGATTTTTATTGAATTTGAACTATATTTCAACGTTTTTTGATGGTTCTGAGCCACCAAACACACTTAAAGCATGCAGAATCGACTCAGAATAGGAAAAGGAGACGTTTAGGTCAATTTTATGCATTCTGGCGTTCGTAGATACAAGAAAACTGTTAAAATTCTTCAGAAACGTCACTTTTGAAGTGTTTTCTTGTACTTTTAAGCCAATCAGAAACCCTACGGGCTCGGAAAGTGCAACGAAACCATCAAATTTTAGCTAGAAACTGTATTTTTGTCGATTTTTATTGAATTTGAACTATATTTCAACGTTTTTTGATGGTTCTGAGCCACCAAACACACTTAAAGCATGCAGAATCGACTCAGAATAGGAAAAGGAGTCGTTTAGGTCAATTTTATGCATTCTGGCGTTCGTAGATACAAGAAACATGTTAAAATTCTTCAGAAACGTCACTTTTGAAGGGTTTTCTTGTAATTTTAAGCCAATCAGATACCCTACGGGCTCGGAAAGTGCAACGAAACCATCAAATTTTAGCTAGAAACTGTATTTTTGTCGATTTTTATTGAATTTGAACTATATTTCAACGTTTTTTGATGGTTCTGAGCCACCAAACACACTTAAAGCATGCAGAATCGACTCAGAATAGGAAAAGGAGACGTTTAGGTCAATTTTATGCATTCTGGCGTTCGTAGATACAAGAAAACTGTTAAAATTCTTCAGAAACGTCACTTTTGAAGTGTTTTCTTGTACTTTTAAGCCAATCAGATACCCTACGGGCTCGGAAAGTGCAACGAAACCATCAAATTTTAGCTAGAAACTGTATTTTTGTCGATTTTTATTGAATTTGAACTATATTTCAACGTTTTTTGATGGTTCTGAGCCACCAAACACACTTAAAGCATGCAGAATCGACTCAGAATAGGAAAAGGAGACGTTTAGGTCAATTTTATGCATTCTGGCGTTCGTAGATACAAGAAAACTGTTAAAATTCTTCAGAAACGTCACTTTTGAAGTGTTTTCTTGTACTTTTAAGCCAATCAGATACCCTACGGGCTCGGAAAGTGCAACGAAACCATCAAATTTTAGCTAGAAACTGTATTTTTGTCGATTTTTATTGAATTTGAACTATATTTCAACGTTTTTTGATGGTTCTGAGCCACCAAACACACTTAAAGCATGCAGAATCGACTCAGAATAGGAAAAGGAGACGTTTAGGTCAATTTTATGCATTCTGGCGTTCGTAGATACAAGAAAACTGTTAAAATTCTTCAGAAACGTCACTTTTGAAGTGTTTTCTTGTACTTTTAAGCCAATCAGATACCCTACGGGCTCGGAAAGTGCAATGAAACCATCAAATTTTAGCTAGAAACTGTATTTTTGTCGATTTTTATTGAATTTGAACTATATTTCAACGTTTTTTGATGGTTCTGAGCCACCAAACACACTTAAAGCATGCAGAATCGACTCAGAATAGGAAAAGGAGACGTTTAGGTCAATTTTATGCATTCTGGCGTTCGTAGATACAAGAAAACTGTTAAAATTCTTCAGAAACGTCACTTTTGAAGTGTTTTCTTGTACTTTTAAGCCAATCAGATACCCTACGGGCTCGGAAAGTGCAACGAAACCATCAAATTTTAGCTAGAAACTGTATTTTTGTCGATTTTTATTGAATTTGAACAATATTTCAACGTTTTTTGATGGTTCTGAGCCACAAACACACTTAAAGCATGCAGAATCGACTCAGAATAGGAAAAGGAGAAGTTTAGGTCAATTTTATGCATTCTGGCGTTCGTAGATACAAGAAAACTGTTAAAATTCTTCAGAAACGTCACTTTTGAAGTGTTTTCTTGTACTTTTAAGCCAATCAGATACCCAACGGGCTCGGAAAGTGCAACGAAACCATCAAATTTTAGCTAGAAACTGTATTTTTGTCGATTTTTATTGAATTTGAACTATATTTCAACGTTTTTTGATGGTTCTGAGCCACCAAACACACTTAAAGCATGCAGAATCGACTCAGAATAGGAAAAGGAGACGTTTAGGTCAATTTTATGCATTCTGGCGTTCGTAGATACAAGAAAACTGTTAAAATTCTTCAGAAACGTCACTTTTGAAGTGTTTTCTTGTACTTTTAAGCCAATCAGATACCCTACGGGCTCGGAAAGTGCAACGAAACCATCAAATTTTAGCTAGAAACTGTATTTTTGTCGATTTTTATTGAATTTGATTTATATTTCAACGTTTTTTGATGGTTCTGAGCCACCAAACACACTTAAAGCATGCAGAATCGACTCAGAATAGGAAAAGGAGACGTTTAGGTCAATTTTATGCATTCTGGCGTTCGTAGATACAAGAAAACTGTTAAAATTCTTCAGAAACGTCACTTTTGAAGTGTTTTCTTGTACTTTTAAGCCAATCAGATACCCTACGGGCTCGGAAAGTGCAACGAAACCATCAAATTTTAGCTAGAAACTGTATTTTTGTCGATTTTTATTGAATTTGAACTATATTTCAACGTTTTTTGATGGTTCTGAGCCACCAAACACACTTAAAGCATGCAGAATCGACTCAGAATAGGAAAAGGAGACGTTTAGGTCAATTTTATGCATTCTGGCGTTCGTAGATACAAGAAAACTGTTAAAATTCTTCAGAAACGTCACTTTTGAAGTGTTTTCTTGTACTTTTAAGCCAATCAGATACCCTACGGGCTCGGAAAGTGCAACGAAACCATCAAATTTTAGCTAGAAACTGTATTTTTGTCGATTTTTATTGAATTTGAACTATATTTCAACGTTTTTTGATGGTTCTGAGCCACCAAACACACTTAAAGCATGCAGAATCGACTCAGAATAGGAAAAGGAGACGTTTAGGTCAATTTTATGCATTCTGGCGTTCGTAGATACAAGAAAACTGTTAAAATTCTTCAGAAACGTCACTTTTGAAGTGTTTTCTTGTACTTTTAAGCCAATCAGATACCCTACGGGCTCCGAAAGTGCAACGAAACCATCAAATTTTAGCTAGAAACTGTATTTTTGTCGATTTTTATTGAATTTGATTTATATTTCAACGTTTTTTGATGGTTCTGAGCCACCAAACACACTTAAAGCATGCAGAATCGACTCAGAATAGGAAAAGGAGACGTTTAGGTCAATTTTATGCATTCTGGCGTTCGTAGATACAAGAAAACTGTTAAAATTCTTCAGAAACGTCACTTTTGAAGTGTTTTCTTGTACTTTTAAGCCAATCAGATACCCTACGGGCTCGGAAAGTGCAACGAAACCATCAAATTTTAGCTAGAAACTGTATTTTTGTCGATTTTTATTGAATTTGAACTATATTTCAACGTTTTTTGATGGTTCTGAGCCACCAAACACACTTAAAGCATGCAGAATCGACTCAGAATAGGAAAAGGAGACGTTTAGGTCAATTTTATGCATTCTGGCGTTCGTAGATACAAGAAAACTGTTAAAATTCTTCAGAAACGTCACTTTTGAAGTGTTTTCTTGTACTTTTAAGCCAATCAGATACCCTACGGGCTCGGAAAGTGCAACGAAACCATCAAATTTTAGCTAGAAACTGTATTTTTGTCGATTTTTATTGAATTTGAACTATATTTCAACGTTTTTTGATGGTTCTGAGCCACCAAACACACTTAAAGCATGCAGAATTGACTCAGAATAGGAAAAGGAGACGTTTAGGTCAATTTTATGCATTCTGGCGTTCGTAGATACAAGAAAACTGTTAAAATTCTTCAGAAACGTCACTTTTGAAGTGTTTTCTTGTACTTTTAAGCCAATCAGATACCCAACGGGCTCGGAAAGTGCAACGAAACCATCAAATTTTAGCTAGAAACTGTATTTTTGTCGATTTTTATTGAATTTGAACTATATTTCAACGTTTTTTGATGGTTCTGAGCCACCAAACACACTTAAAGCATGCAGAATCGACTCAGAATAGGAAAAGGAGACGTTTAGGTCAATTTTATGCATTCTGGCGTTCGTAGATACAAGAAAACTGTTAAAATTCTTCAGAAACGTCACTTTTGAAGTGTTTTCTTGTACTTTTAAGCCAATCAGAAACCCTACGGGCTCGGAAAGTGCAACGAAACCATCAAATTTTAGCTAGAAACTGTATTTTTGTCGATTTTTATTGAATTTGAACTATATTTCAACGTTTTTTGATGGTTCTGAGCCACCAAACACACTTAAAGCATGCAGAATCGACTCAGAATAGGAAAAGGAGACGTTTAGGTCAATTTTATGCATTCTGGCGTTCGTAGATACAAGAAAACTGTTAAAATTCTTCAGAAACGTCACTTTTGAAGTGTTTTCTTGTACTTTTAAGCCAATCAGATACCCTACGGGCTCGGAAAGTGCAACGAAACCATCAAATTTTAGCTAGAAACTGTATTTTTGTCGATTTTTATTGAATTTGAACTATATTTCAACGTTTTTTGATGGTTCTGAGCCACCAAACACACTTAAAGCATGCAGAATCGACTCAGAATAGGAAAAGGAGACGTTTAGGTCAATTTTATGCATTCTGGCGTTCGTAGATACAAGAAAACTGTTAAAATTCTTCAGAAACGTCACTTTTGAAGTGTTTTCTTGTACTTTTAAGCCAATCAGATACCCTACGGGCTCGGAAAGTGCAACGAAACCATCAAATTTTAGCTAGAAACTGTATTTTTGTCGATTTTTATTGAATTTGAACTATATTTCAACGTTTTTTGATGGTTCTGAGCCACCAAACACACTTAAAGCATGCAGAATCGACTCAGAATAGGAAAAGGAGACGTTTAGGTCAATTTTATGCATTCTGGCGTTCGTAGATACAAGAAAACTGTTAAAATTCTTCAGAAACGTCACTTTTGAAGTGTTTTCTTGTACTTTTAAGCCAATCAGATACCCTACGGGCTCGGAAAGTGCAACGAAACCATAAAATTTTAGCTAGAAACTGTATTTTTGTCGATTTTTATTGAATTTGAACTATATTTCAACGTTTTTTGATGGTTCTGAGCCACCAAACACACTTAAAGCATGCAGAATCGACTCAGAATAGGAAAAGGAGACGTTTAGGTCAATTTTATGCATTCTGGCGTTCGTAGATACAAGAAAACTGTTAAAATTCTTCAGAAACGTCACTTTTGAAGTGTTTTCTTGTACTTTTAAGCCAATCAGATACCCTACGGGCTCGGAAAGTGCAACGAAACCATCAAATTTTAGCTAGAAACTGTATTTTTGTCGATTTTTATTGAATTTGAACTATATTTCAACGTTTTTTGATGGTTCTGAGCCACCAAACACACTTAAAGCATGCAGAATCGACTCAGAATAGGAAAAGGAGACGTTTAGGTCAATTTTATGCATTCTGGCGTTCGTAGATACAAGAAAACTGTTAAAATTCTTCAGAAACGTCACTTTTGAAGTGTTTTCTTGTACTTTTAAGCCAATCAGATACCCTACGGGCTCGGAAAGTGCAACGAAACCATCAAATTTTAGCTAGAAACTGTATTTTTGTCGATTTTTATTGAATTTGAACCATATTTCAACGTTTTTTGATGGTTCTGAGCCACCAAACACACTTAAACCATGCAGAATCGACTCAGAATAGGAAAAGGAGACGTTTAGGTCAATTTTATGCATTCTGGCGTTCGTAGATACAAGAAAACTGTTAAAATTCTTCAGAAACGTCACTTTTGAAATGTTTTCTTGTACTTTTAAGCCAATCAGATACCCCAACGGGCTCGGAAAGTGCAACGAAACCATCAAATTTTAGCTAGAAACTGTATTTTTGTCGATTTTTATTGAATTTGAACTATATTTCAACGTTTTTTGATGGTTCTGAGCCACCAAACACACTTAAAGCATGCAGAATCGACTCAGAATAGGAAAAGGAGACGTTTAGGTCAATTTTATGCATTCTGGCGTTAGTAGATACAAGAAAACTGTTAAAATTCTTCAGAAACGTCACTTTTGAAGTGTTTTCTTGTACTTTTAAGCCAATCAGATACCCTACGGGCTCGGAAAGTGCAACGAAACCATCAAATTTTAGCTAGAAACTGTATTTTTGTCGATTTTTATTGAATTTGAACTATATTTCAACGTTTTTTGATGGTTCTGAGCCACCAAACACACTTAAAGCATGCAGAATCGACTCAGAATAGGAAAAGGAGACGTTTAGGTCAATTTTATGCATTCTGGCGTTCGTAGATACAAGAAAACTGTTAAAATTCTTCAGAAACGTCACTTTTGAAGTGTTTTCTTGTACTTTTAAGCCAATCAGATACCCTACGGGCTCGGAAAGTGCAACGAAACCATCAAATTTTAGCTAGAAACTGTATTTTTGTCGATTTTTATTGAATTTGAACTATATTTCAACGTTTTTTGATGGTTCTGAGCCACCAAACACACTTAAAGCATGCAGAATCGACTCAGAATAGGAAAAGGAGACGTTTAGGTCAATTTTATGCATTCTGGCGTTCGTAGATACAAGAAAACTGTTAAAATTCTTCAGAAACGTCACTTTTGAAGTGTTTTCTTGTACTTTTAAGCCAATCAGATACCCTACGGGCTCGGAAAGTGCAACGAAACCATCAAATTTTAGCTAGAAACTGTATTTTTGTCGATTTTTATTGAATTTGAACTATATTTCACGTTTTTTGATGGTTCTGAGCCACCAAACACACTTAAAGCATGCAGAATCGACTCAGAATAGGAAAAGGAGACGTTTAGGTCAATTTTATGCATTCTGGCGTTCGTAGATACAAGAAAACTGTTAAAATTCTTCAGAAACGTCACTTTTGAAGTGTTTTCTTGTACTTTTAAGCCAATCAGATACCCTACGGGCTCGGAAAGTGCAACGAAACCATCAAATTTTAGCTAGAAACTGTATTTTTGTCGATTTTTATTGAATTTGAACTATATTTCAACGTTTTTTGATGGTTCTGAGCCACCAAACACACTTAAAGCATGCAGAATCGACTCAGAATAGGAAAAGGAGACGTTTAGGTCAATTTTATGCATTCTGGCGTTCGTAGATACAAGAAAACTGTTAAAATTCTTCAGAAACGTCACTTTTGAAGTGTTTTCTTGTACTTTTAAGCCAATCAGATACCCTACGGGCTCGGAAAGTGCAACGAAATAATCAAATTTTAGCTAGAAACTGTATTTTTGTCGATTTTTATTGAATTTGAACTATATTTCAACGTTTTTTGATGGTTCTGAGCCACCAAACACACTTAAAGCATGCAGAATCGACTCAGAATAGGAAAAGGAGACGTTTAGGTCAATTTTATGCATTCTGGCGTTCGTAGATACAAGAAAACTGTTAAAATTCTTCAGAAACGTCACTTTTGAAGTGTTTTCTTGTACTTTTAAGCCAATCAGATACCCTACGGGCTCGGAAAGTGCAACGAAACCATCAAATTTTAGCTAGAAACTGTATTTTTGTCGATTTTTATTGAATTTGAACTATATTTCAACGTTTTTTGATGGTTCTGAGCCACCAAACACACTTAAAGCATGCAGAATCGACTCAGAATAGGAAAAGGAGACGTTTAGGTCAATTTTATGCATTCTGGCGTTCGTAGATACAAGAAAACTGTTAAAATTCTTCAGAAACGTCACTTTTGAAGTGTTTTCTTGTACTTTTAAGCCAATCAGATACCCTACGGGCTCGGAAAGTGCAACGAAACCATCAAATTTTAGCTAGAAACTGTATTTTTGTCGATTTTTATTGAATTTGAACTATATTTCAACGTTTTTTGAAGGTTCTGAGCCACCAAACACACTTAAAGCATGCAGAATCGACTCAGAATAGGAAAATGAGACGTTTAGGTCAATTTTATGCATTCTGGCGTTCGTAGATACAAGAAAACTGTTAAAATTCTTCAGAAACGTCACTTTTGAAATGTTTTCTTGTACTTTTAAGCCAATCAGATACCCTACGGGCTCGGAAAGTGCAACGAAACCATCAAATTTTAGCTAGAAACTGTATTTTTGTCGATTTTTATTGAATTTGAACTATATTTCAACGTTTTTTGATGGTTCTGAGCCACCAAACACACTTAAAGCATGCAGAATCGACTCAGAATAGGAAAAGGAGACGTTTAGGTCAATTTTATGCATTCTGGCGTTCGTAGATACAAGAAAACTGTTAAAATTCTTCAGAAACGTCACTTTTGAAGTGTTTTCTTGTACTTTTAAGCCAATCAGATACCCTACGGGCTCGGAAAGTGCAACGAAACCATCAAATTTTAGCTAGAAACTGTATTTTTGTCGATTTTTATTGAATTTGAACTATATTTCAACGTTTTTTGATGGTTCTGAGCCACCAAACACACTTAAAGCATGCAGAATCGACTCAGAATAGGAAAAGGAGACGTTTAGGTCAATTTTATGCATTCTGGCGTTCGTAGATACAAGAAAACTGTTAAAATTCTTCAGAAACGTCAGTTTTGAAGTGTTTTCTTGTACTTTTAAGCCAATCAGATACCCTACGGGTTCGGAAAGTGCAACGAAACCATCAAATTTTAGCTAGAAACTGTATTTTTGTCGATTTTTATTGAATTTGAACTATATTTCAACGTTTTTTGATGGTTCTGAGCCACCAAACACACTTAAAGCATGCAGAATCGACTCAGAATAGGAAAAGGAGACGTTTAGGTCAATTTTATGCATTCTGGCGTTCGTAGATACAAGAAAACTCTTAAAATTCTTCAGAAACGTCACTTTAGAAGTGTTTTCTTGTACTTTTAAGCCAATCAGATACCCTACGGGCTCGGAAAGTGCAACGAAACCATCAAATTTTAGCTTGAAACTGTATTTTTGTCGATTTTTATTGAATTTGAACTATATTTCAACGTTTTTTGATGGTTCTGAGCCACCAAACACACTTAAAGCATGCAGAATCGACTCAGAATAGGAAAAGGAGACGTTTAGGTCAATTTTATGCATTCTGGCGTTCGTAGATACAAGAAAACTGTTAAAATTCTTCAGAAACGTCACTTTTGAAGTGTTTTCTTGTACTTTTAAGCCAATCAGATACCCTACGGGCTCGGAAAGTGCAACGAAACCATCAAATTTTAGCTAGAAACTGCATTTTTGTCGATTTTTATTGAATTTGAACTATATTTCAACGTTTTTTGATGGTTCTGAGCCACCAAACACACTTAAAGCATGCAGAATCGACTCAGAATAGGAAAAGGAGACGTTTAGGTCAATTTTATGCATTCTGGCGTTCGTAGATACAAGAAAACTGTTAAAATTCTTCAGAAACGTCACTTTTGAAGTGTTTTCTTGTACTTTTAAGCCAATCAGATACCCTACGGGCTCGGAAAGTGCAACGAAACCATCAAATTTTAACTAGAAACTGTATTTTTGTCGATTTTTATTGAATTTGAACTATATTTCAACGTTTTTTGATGGTTCTGAGCCACCAAACACACTTAAAGCATGCAGAATCGACTCAGAATAGGAAAAGGAGACGTTTAGGTCAATTTTATGCATTCTGGCGTTCGTAGATACAAGAAAACTGTTAAAATTCTTCAGAAACGTCACTTTTGAAGTGTTTTCTTGTACTTTTAAGCCAATCAGATACCCTACGGGCTCGGAAAGTGCAACGAAACCATCAAATTTTAGCTAGAAACTGTATTTTTGTCGATTTTTATTGAATTTGAACTATATTTCAACGTTTTTTGATGGTTCTGAGCCACCAAACACACTTAAAGCATGCAGAATCGACTCAGAATAGGAAAAGGAGACGTTTAGGTCAATTTTATGCATTCTGGCGTTCGTAGATACAAGAAAACTGTTAAAATTCTTCAGAAACGTCACTTTTGAAGTGTTTTCTTGTACTTTTGAGCCAATCAGATAACCTACGGGCTCGGAAAGTGCAACGAAACCATCAAATTTTAGCTAGAAACTGTATTTTTGTCGATTTTTATTGAATTTGAACTATATTTCAACGTTTTTTGATGGTTCTGAGCCACCAAACACACTTAAAGCATGCAGAATCGACTCAGAATAGGAAAAGGAGACGTTTAGGTCAATTTTATGCATTCTGGCGTTCGTAGATACAAGAAAACTGTTAAAATTCTTCAGAAACGTCACTTTTGAAGTGTTTTCTTGTACTTTTAAGCCAATCAGATACCCTACGGGCTCGGAAAGTGCAACGAAACCATCAAATTTTAGCTAGAAACTGTATTTTTGTCGATTTTTATTGAATTTGAACTATATTTCAACGTTTTTTGATGGTTCTGAGCCACCAAACACACTTAAAGCATGCAGAATCGACTCGGAATAGGAAAAGGAGACGTTTAGGTCAATTTTATGCATTCTGGCGTTCGTAGATACAAGAAAACTGTTAAAATTCTTCAGAAACGTCACTTTTGAAGTGTTTTCTTGTACTTTTAAGCCAATCAGATACCCTACGGGCTCGGAAAGTGCAACGAAACCATCAAATTTTAGCTAGAAACTGTATTTTTGTCGATTTTTATTGAATTTGAACTATATTTCAACGTTTTTTGATGGTTCTGAGCCACCAAACACACTTAAAGCATGCAGAATCGACTCAGAATAGGAAAAGGAGACGTTTAGGTCAATTTTATGCATTCTGGCGTTCGTAGATACAAGAAAACTGTTAAAATTCTTCAGAAACGTCACTTTTGAAGTGTTTTCTTGTACTTTTAAGCCAATCAGATACACTACGGGCTCGGAAAGTGCAACGAAACCATCAAATTTTAGCTAGAAACTGTGTTTTTGTCGATTTTTATTGAATTTGAACTATATTTCAACGTTTTTTGATGGTTCTGAGCCACCAAACACACTTAAAGCATGCAGAATCGACTCAGAATTGGAAAAGGAGACGTTTAGGTCAATTTTATGCATTCTGGCGTTCGTAGATACAAGAAAACTGTTAAAATTCTTCAGAAACGTCACTTTTGAAGTGTTTTCTTGTACTTTTAAGCCAATCAGATACCCTACGGGCTCGGAAAGTGCAACGAAACCATCAAATTTTAGCTAGAAACTGTATTTTTGTCGATTTTTATTGAATTTGAACTATATTTCAACGTTTTTTGATGGTTCTGAGCCACCAAACACACTTAAAGCATGCAGAATCGACTCAGAATAGGAAAAGGAGACGTTTAGGTCAATTTTATGCATTCTGGCGTTCGTAGATACAAGAAAACTGTTAAAATTCTTCAGAAACGTCACTTTTGAAGTGTTTTCTTGTACTTTTAAGCCAATCAGATACCCTACGGGCTCGGAAAGTGCAACGAAACCATCAAATTTTAACTAGAAACTGTATTTTTGTCGATTTTTATTGAATTTGAACTATATTTCAACGTTTTTTGATGGTTCTGAGCCACCAAACACACTTAAAGCATGCAGAATCGACTCAGAATAGGAAAAGGAGACGTTTAGGTCAATTTTATGCATTCTGGCGTTCGTAGATACAAGAAAACTGTTAAAATTCTTCAGAAACGTCACTTTTGAAGTGTTTTCTTGTACTTTTAAGCCAATCAGATAACCTACGGGCTCGGAAAGTGCAACGAAACCATCAAATTTTAGCTAGAAACTGTATTTTTGTCGATTTTTATTGAATTTGAACTATATTTCAACGTTTTTTGATGGTTCTGAGCCACCAAACACACTTAAAGCATGCAGAATCGACTCAGAATAGGAAAAGGAGACGTTTAGGTCAATTTTATGCATTCTGGCGTTCGTAGATACAAGAAAACTGTTAAAATTCTTCAGAAACGTCACTTTTGAAGTGTTTTCTTGTACTTTTAAGCCAATCAGATAACCTACGGGCTCGGAAAGTGCAACGAAACCATCAAATTTTAGCTAGAAACTGTATTTTTGTCGATTTTTATTGAATTTGAACTATATTTCAACGTTTTTTGATGGTTCTGAGCCACCAAACACACTTAAAGCATGCAGAATCGACTCAGAATAGGAAAAGGAGACGTTTAGGTCAATTTTATGCATTCTGGCGTTCGTAGATACAAGAAAACTGTTAAAATTCTTCAGAAACGTCACTTTTGAAGTGTTTTCTTGTACTTTTAAGCCAATCAGATACCCTACGGGCTCGGAAAGTGCAACGAAACCATCAAATTTTAGCTAGAAACTGTATTTTTGTCGATTTTTATTGAATTTGAACTATATTTCAACGTTTTTTGATGGTTCTGAGCCACCAAACACACTTAAAGCATGCAGAATCGACTCGGAATAGGAAAAGGAGACGTTTAGGTCAATTTTATGCATTCTGGCGTTCGTAGATACAAGAAAACTGTTAAAATTCTTCAGAAACGTCACTTTTGAAGTGTTTTCTTGTACTTTTAAGCCAATCAGATACCCTACGGGCTCGGAAAGTGCAACGAAACCATCAAATTTTAGCTAGAAACTGCATTTTTGTCGATTTTTATTGAATTTGAACTATATTTCAACGTTTTTTGATGGTTCTGAGCCACCAAACACACTTAAAGCATGCAGAATCGACTCAGAATAGGAAAAGGAGACGTTTAGGTCAATTTTATGCATTCTGGCGTTCGTTGATACAAGAAAACTGTTAAAATTCTTCAGAAACGTCACTTTTGAAGTGTTTTCTTGTACTTTTAAGCCAATCAGATACCCTACGGGCTCGGAAAGTGCAACGAAACCATCAAATTTTAGCTAGAAACTGTATTTTTGTCGATTTTTATTGAATTTGAACTATATTTCAACGTTTTTTGATGGTTCTGAGCCACCAAACACACTTAAAGCATGCAGAATCGACTCAGAATAGGAAAAGGAGACGTTTAGGTCAATTTTATGCATTCTGGCGTTCGTAGATACAAGGAAACTGTTAAAATTCTTCAGAAACGTCACTTTTGAAGTGTTTTCTTGTACTTTTAAGCCAATCAGATACCCTACGGGCTCGGAAAGTGCAACGAAACCATCAAATTTTAGCTAGAAACTGTATTTTTGTCGATTTTTCTTGAATTTGAACTATATTACAACGTTTTTTGATGGTTCTGAGCCACCAAACACACTTAAAGCATGCAGAATCGACTCAGAATAGGAAAAGGAGACGTTTAGGTCAATTTTATGCATTCTGGCGTTCGTAGATACAAGAAAACTGTTAAAATTCTTCAGAAACGTCACTTTTGAAGTGTTTTCTTGTACTTTTAAGCCAATCAGATACCCTACGGGCTCGGAAAGTGCAACGAAACCATCAAATTTTAGCTAGAAACTGTATTTTTGTCGATTTTTATTGAATTTGAACTATATTTCAACGTTTTTTGATGGTTCTGAGCCACCAAACACACTTAAAGCATGCAGAATCGACTCAGAATAGGAAAAGGAGACGTTTAGGTCAATTTTATGCATTCTGGCGTTCGTAGATACAAGAAAACTGTTAAAATTCTTCAGAAACGTCACTTTTGAAGTGTTTTCTTGTACTTTTAAGCCAATCAGATACCCTACGAGCTCGGAAAGTGCAACGAAACCATCAAATTTTAGCTAGAAACTGTATTTCTGTCGATTTTTATTGAATTTGAACTATATTTCAACGTTTTTTGATGGTTCTGAGCCACCAAACACACTTAAAGCATGCAGAATCGACTCAGAATAGGAAAAGGAGACGTTTAAGTCAATTTTATGCATTCTGGCGTTCGTAGATACAAGAAAACTGTTAAAATTCTTCAGAAACGTCACTTTTGAAGTGTTTTCTTGTACTTTTAAGCCAATCAGATACCCAACGGGCTCGGAAAGTGCAACGAAACCATCAAATTTTAGCTAGAAACTGTATTTTTGTCGATTTTTATTGAATTTGAACTATATTTCAACGTTTTTTGATGGTTCTGAGCCACCAAACACACATAAAGCATGCAGAATCGACTCAGAATAGGAAAAGGAGACGTTTAGGTCAATTTTATGCATTCTGGCGTTCGTAGATACAAGAAAACTGTTAAACTTATTCAGAAACGTCACTTTTGAAGTGTTTTCTTGTACTTTTAAGCCAATCAGATACCCAACGGGCTCGGAAAGTGCAACGAAACCATCAAATTTTAGCTAGAAACTGTATTTTTGTCGATTTTTATTGAATTTGAACTATATTTCAACGTTTTTTGATGGTTCTGAGCCACCAAACACACTTAAAGCATGCAGAATCGACTCAGAATAGGAAAAGGAGACGTTTAGGTCAATTTTATTCATTCTGGCGTTCGTAGATCCAAGAAAACTGTTAAAATTCTTCAGAAACGTCACTTTTGAAGTGTTTTCTTGTACTTTTAAGCCAATCAGATACCCTACGGGCTCGGAAAGTGCAACGAAAGCATCAAATTTTAGCTAGAAACTGTATTTTTGTCGATTTTTATTGAATTTGAACTATATTTCAACGTTTTTTGATGGTTCTGAGCCACCAAACACACTTAAAGCATGCAGAATCGACTCAGAATAGGAAAAGGAGACGTTTAGGTCAATTTTATGCATTCTGGCGTTCGTAGATACAAGAAAACTGTTAAAATTCTTCAGAAACGTCACTTTTTGTTTTCTTGTACTTTTAAGACAATCAGATACCCTACGGGCTCGGAAAGTGCAACGAAACCATCAAATTTTAGCTAGAAACTGTATTTTTGTCGATTTTTATTGAAATTGAACTATATTTCAACGTTTTTTGATGGTTCTGAGCCACCAAACACACTTAAAACATGCAGAATCGACTCAGAATAGGAAAAGGAGACGTTTAGGTCAATTTTATGCATTCTGGTGTTCGTAGATACAAGAAATCTGTTAAAATTCTTCAGAAACGTCACTTTTGAAGTGTTTTCTTGTACTTTTAAGCCAATCAGATACCCTACGGGCTCGGAAAGTGCAACCAAACCATCAAATTTTGCTAGAAACTGTATTTTTGTCGATTTTTATTGAATTTGAACTATATTTCAACGTTTTTTGATGGTTCTGAGCCACCAAACACACTTAAAGCATGCAGAATCGACTCAGAATAGGAAAAGGAGACGTTTAGGTCAATTTTATGCATTCTGGCGTTCGTAGATACAAGAAAACTGTTAAAATTCTTCAGAAACGTCACTTTTGAAGTGTTTTCTTGTACTTTTAAGCCAATCAGATACCCTACGGGCTCGGAAAGTGCAACGAAACCATCAAATTTTAGCTAGAAACTGTATTTTTGTCGATTTTTATTGAATTTGAACTATATTTCAACGTTTTTTGATGGTTCTGAGCCACCAAACACACTTAAAGCATGCAGAATCGACTCAGAATAGGAAAAGGAGACGTTTAGGTCAATTTTATGTATTCTGGCGTTCGTAGATACAAGAAAACTGTTAAAATTCTTCAGAAACGTCACTTTTGAAGTGTTTTCTTGTACTTTTAAGCCAATCAGATACCCTACGGGCTCGGAAAGTGCAACGAAACCATCAAATTTTAGCTAGAAACTGTATTTTTGTCGATTTTTATTGAATTTGAACTATATTTCAACGTTTTTTGATGGTTCTGAGCCACCAAACACACTTAAAGCATGCAGAATCGACTCAGAATAGGAAAAGGAGACGTTTAGGTCAATTTTATGCATTCTGGCGTTCGTAGATACAAGAAAACTGTTAAAATTCTTCAGAAACGTCACTTTTGAAGTGTTTTCTTGTACTTTTAAGCCAATCAGATACCCTACGGGCTCGGAAAGTGCAACGAAACCATCAAATTTTAGCTAGAAACAATATTTCTGTCGATTTTTATTGAATTTGAACTATATTTCAACGTTTTTTGATGGTTGTGAGCCACCAAACACACTTAAAGCATGCAGAATCGACTCAGAATAGGAAAAGGAGACGTTTAGGTCAATTTTATGCATTCTGGCGTTCGTAGATACAAGAAAACTGTTAAAATTCTTCAGAAACGTCACTTTTGAAGTGTTTTCTTGTACTTTTAAGCCAATCAGATACCCTACGGGCTCGGAAAGTGCAACGAAACCATCAAATTTTAGCTAGAAACTGTATTTTTGTCGATTTTTATTGAATTTGAACTATATTTCAACGTTTTTTGATGGTTCTGAGCCACCAAACACACTTAAAGCATGCAGAATCGACTCAGAATAATAAAAGGAGACGTTTAGGTCAATTTTATGCATTCTGGCGTTCGTAGATACAAGAAAACTGTTAAAATTCTTCAGAAACGTCACTTTTGAAGTGTTTTCTAGTACTTTCAAGCCAATCAGATACCCAACGGGCTAGGAAAGTGCAACGAAACCATCAAATTTTAGCTAGAAACTGTATTTTTGTCGATTTTTATTGAATTTGAACTATATTTCAACGTTTTTTGATGGTTCTGAGCCACCAAACACACTTAAAGCATGCAGAATCGACTCAGAATAGGAAAAGGAGACGTTTAGGTCAATTTTATGCATTCTGGCGTTCGTAGATACAAGAAAACTGTTAAAATTCTTCAGAAACGTCACTTTTGAAGTGTTTTCTTGTACTTTTAAGCCAATCAGATACCCTACGGGCTCGGAAAGTGCAACGAAACCATCAAATTTTAGCTAGAAACTGTATTTTTGTCGATTTTTATTGAATTTGAACTATATTTCAACGTTTTTTGATGGTTCTGAGCCACCAAACACACTTAAAGCATGCAGAATCGACTCAGAATAGGAAAAGGAGACGTTTAGGTCAATTTTATGCATTCTGGCGTTCGTAGATCCAAGAAAACTGTTAAAATTCTTCAGAAACGTCACTTTTGAAGTGTTTTCTTGTACTTTTAAGCCAATCAGATACCCTACGGGCTCGGAAAGTGCAACGAAACCATCAAATTTTAGCTAGAAACTGTATTTTTGTCGATTTTTATTGAATTTGAACTATATTTCAACGTTTTTTGATGGTTCTGAGCCACCAAACACACTTAAAGCATGCAGAATCGACTCAGAATAGGAAAAGGAGACGTTTAGGTCAATTTTATGCATTCTGGCGTTCGTAGATACAAGAAAACTGTTAAAATTCTTCAGAAACGTCACTTTTGAAGTGTTTTCTTGTACTTTTAAGCCAATCAGATACCCAACGGGCTCGGAAAGTGCAACGAAACCATCAAATTTTAGCTAGAAACTGTATTTTTGTCGATTTTTATTGAATTTGAACTATATTTCAACGTTTTTTGATGGTTCTGAGCCACCAAACACACTTAAAGCATGCAGAATCGACTCAGAATAGGAAAAGGAGACGTTTAGGTCAATTTTATGCATTCTGGCGTTCGTAGATACAAGAAAACTGTTAAAATTCTTCAGAAACGTCACTTTTGAAGTGTTTTCTTGTACTTTTAAGCCAGTCAGATACCCTACGGGCTCGGAAAGTGCAACGAAACCATCAAATTTTAGCTAGAAACTGTATTTTTGTCGATTTTTATTGAATTTGAACTATATTTCAACGTTTTTTGATGGTTCTGAGCCACCAAACACACTTAAAGCATGCAGAATCGACTCAGAATAGGAAAAGGAGACGTTTAGGTCAATTTTATGCATTCTGGCGTTCGTAGATCCAAGAAAACTGTTAAAATTCTTCAGAAACGTCACTTTTGAAGTGTTTTCTTGTACTTTTAAGCCAATCAGATACCCAACGGGCTCGGAAAGTGCAACGAAACCATCAAATTTTAGCTAGAAACTGTATTTTTGTCGATTTTTATTGAATTTGAACTATATTTCAACGTTTTTTGATGGTTCTGAGCCACCAAACACACTTAAAGCATGCAGAATCGACTCAGAATAGGAAAAGGAGACGTTTAGATCAATTTTATGCATTCTGGCGTTCGTAGATACAAGAAAACTGTTAAAATTCTTCAGAAACGTCACTTTTGAAGTGTTTTCTTGTACTTTTAAGACAATCAGATACCCAACGGGCTCGGAAAGTGCAACGAAACCATCAAATTTTAGCTAGAAACTGTATTTTTGTCGATTTTTATTGAAATTGAACTATATTTCAACGTTTTTTGATGGTTCTGAGCCACTAAACACACTTAAAACATGCCGAATCGACTCAGAATAGGAAAAGGAGACGTTTAGGTCAATTTTATGCATTCTGGCGTTCGTAGATACAAGAAAACTGTTAAAATTCTTCAGAAACGTCACTTTTGAAGCCCGTAGGGTATCTGATTGGCTTAAAAGTACAAGAAAACACTTCAAAAGAGACGTTTCTGAAGAATTTTAACAGTTTTCTTGTATCTACGAACGCCAGAATGCATAAAATTGACCTAAACGTCTCCTTTTCCTATTCTGAGTCGATTCTGCATGCTTTAAGTGTGTTTGGTGGCTCAGAACCATCAAAAAACGTTGAAATATAGTTCAAATTCAATAAAAATCGACAAAAATACAGTTTCTAGCTAAAATTTGATGGTTTCGTTGCACTTTCCGAGCCCGTAGGTTATCTGATTGGCTTAAAAGTACAAGAAAACACTTCAAAAGTGACGTTTCTGAAGAATTTTAACAGTTTTCTTGTATCTACGAACGCCAGAATGCATAAAATTGACCTAAACGTCTCCTTTTCCTATTCTGAGTCGATTCTGCATGCTTTAAGTGTGTTTGGTGGCTCAGAACCATCAAAAAACTTTGAAATATAGTTCAAATTCAATAAAAATCGACAAAAATACAGTTTCTAGCTAAAATTTGATGGTTTCGTTGCACTTTCCGAGCCCGTAGGGTATCTGATTGGCTTAAAAGTACAAGAAAACACTTCAAAAGTGACGTTTCTGAAGAATTTTAACAGTTTTCTTGTATCTACGAACGCCAGAATGCATAAAATTGACCTAAACGTCTCCTTTTCCTATTCTGAGTCGATTCTGCATGCTTTAAGTGTGTTTGGTGGCTCAGAACCATCAAAAAACGTTGAAATATAGTTCAAATTCAATAAAAATCGACAAAAATACAGTTTCTAGCTAAAATTTGATGGTTTCGTTGCACTTTCCGAGCCCGTAGGGTATCTGATTGGCTTAAAAGTACAAGAAAACACTTCAAAAGTGACGTTTCTGAAGAATTTTAACAGTTTTCTTGTATCTACGAACGCCAGAATGCATAAAATTGACCTAAACGTCTCCTTTTCCTATTCTGAGTCGATTCTGCATGCTTTAAGTGTGTTTGGTGGCTCAGAACCATCAAAAAACGTTGAAATATAGTTCAAATTCAATAAAAATCGACAAAAATACAGTTTCTAGCTAAAATTTGATGGTTTCGTTGCACTTTCCGAGCCCGTTGGGTATCTGATTGGCTAAAAAGTACAAGAAAACACTTCAAAAGTGACGTTTCTGAAGAATTTTAACAGTTTTCTTGTATCTACGAACGCCAGAATGCATAAAATTGACCTAAACGTCTCCTTTTCCTATTCTGAGTCGATTCTGCATGCTTTAAGTGTGTTTGGTGGCTCAGAACAATCAAAAAACGTTGAAATATAGTTCAAATTCAATAAAAATCGACAAAAATACAGTTTCTAGCTAAAATTTGATGGTTTCGTTGCACTTTCCGAGCCCGTAGGGTATCTGATTGGCTTAAAAGTACAAGAAAACACTTCAAAAGTGACGTTTCTGAAGAATTTTAACAGTTTTCTTGTATTTACGAACGCCAGAATGCATAAAATTGACCTAAACGTCTCCTTTTCCTATTCTGAGTCGATTCTGCATGCTTTAAGTGTGTTTGGTGGCTCAGAACCATCAAAAAACATTGAAATATAGTTCAAATTCAATAAAAATCGACAAAAATACAGTTTCTAGCTAAAATTTGATGGTTTCGTTGCACTTTCCGAGCCCGTAGGGTATCTGATTGGCTTAAAATTACAAGAAAACACTTCAAAAGTGACGTTTCTGAAGAATTTTAACAGTTTTCTTGTATCTACGAACGCCAGAATGCATAAAATTGACCTAAACTTCTCCTTTTCCTATTCTGTGTCGATTCTGCATGCTTTAAGTGTGTTTGGTGGCTCAGAACCATCAAAAAACGTTGAAATATAGTTCAAATTCAATAAAAATCGACAAAAATACAGTTTCTAGCTAAAATTTGATGGTTTCGTTGCACTTTCCGAGCCCGTAGGGTATCTGATTGGCTTAAAATTACAAGAAAACACTTCAAAAGTGACGTTTCTGAAGAATTCTAACAGTTTTCTTGTATCTACGAACGCCAGAATGCATAAAATTGACCTAAACTTCTCCTTTTCCTATTCTGTGTCGATTCTGCATGCTTTAAGTGTGTTTGGTGGCTCAGAACCATCAAAAAACGTTGAAATATAGTTCAAATTCAATAAAAATCGACAAAAATACAGTTTCTAGCTAAAATTTGATGGTTTCGTTGCACTTTCCGAGCCCGTAGGGTATCTGATTGGCTTAAAAGTACAAGAAAACACTTCAAAAGTGACGTTTCTGAAGAATTTTAACAGCTTTCTTGTATCTACGAACGCCAGAATGCATAAAATTGACCTAAACGTCTCCTTTTCCTATTCTGAGTCGATTCTGCATGCTTTAAGTGTGTTTGGTGGCTCAGAACCATCAAAAAACGTTGAAATATAGTTCAAATTCAATAAAAATCGACAAAAATACAGTTTCTAGCTAAAATTTGATGGTTTCGTTGCACTTTCCGAGCCCGTAGGGTATCTGATTGGCTTAAAAGTACAAGAAAACACTTCAAAAGTGACGTTTCTGAAGAATTTTAACAGTTTTCTTGTATCTACGAACGCCAGAATGCATAAAATTGACCTAAACGTCTCCTTTTCCTATTCTGAGTCGATTCTGCATGCTTTAAGTGTGTTTGGTGGCTCAGAACCATCAAAAAACGTTGAAATATAGTTCAAATTCAATAAAAATCGACAAAAATTCAGTTTCTAGCTAAAATTTGATGGTTTCGTTGCACTTTCCGAGCCCGTAGGGTATCTGATTGGCTTAAAAGTACAAGAAAACACTTCAAAAGTGACGTTTCTGAAGAATTTTAACAGTTTTCTTGTATCTACGAACGCCAGAATGCATAAAATTGACCTAAACGTCTCCTTTTCCTATTCTGAGTCGATTCTGCATGCTTTAAGTGTGTTTGGTGGCTCAGAACCATCAAAAAACGTTGAAATATAGTTCAAATTCAATAAAAATCGACAAAAATACAGTTTCTAGCTAAAATTTGATGGTTTCGTTGCACTTTCCGAGCCCGTAGGTTATCTGATTGGCTTAAAAGTACAAGAAAACACTTCAAAAGTGACGTTTCTGAAGAATTTTAACAGTTTTCTTGTATCTACGAACGCCAGAATGCATAAAATTGACCTAAACGTCTCCTTTTCCTATTCTGAGTCGATTCTGCATGCTTTAAGTGTGTTTGGTGGCTCAGAACCATCAAAAAACGTTGAAATATAGTTCAAATTCAATAAAAATCGACAAAAATACAGTTTCTAGCTAAAATTTGATGGTTTCGTTGCACTTTCCGAGCCCATAGGGTATCTGATTAGCTTAAAAGTACAAGAAAACACTTCAAAAGTGACGTTTCTGAAGAATTTTAACAGTTTTCTTGTATCTACGAACGCCAGAATGCATAAAATTGATCTATACTTCTCCTTTTCCTATTCTGTGTCGATTCTGCATGCTTTAAGTGTGTTTGGTGGCTCAGAACCATCAAAAAACGTTGAAATATAGTTCAAATTCAATAAAAATCGACAAAAATACAGTTTCTAGCTAAAATTTGATGGTTTCGTTGCACTTTCCGAGCCCGTAGGGTATCTGATTGGCTTAAAATTACAAGAAAACACTTCAAAAGTGACGTTTCTGAAGAATTCTAACAGTTTTCTTGTATCTACGAACGCCAGAATGCATAAAATTGACCTAAACTTCTCCTTTTCCTATTCTGTGTCGATTCTGCATGCTTTAAGTGTGTTTGGTGGCTCAGAACCATCAAAAAACGTTGAAATATAGTTCAAATTCAATAAAAATCGACAAAAATACAGTTTCTAGCTAAAATTTGATGGTTTCGTTGCACTTTCCGAGCCCGTAGGGTATCTGATTGGCTTAAAAGTACAAGAAAACACTTCAAAAGTGACGTTTCTGAAGAATTTTAACAGTTTTCTTGTATCTACGAACGCCAGAATGCATAAAATTGACCTAAACGTCTCCTTTTCCTATTCTGAGTCGATTCTGCATGCTTTAAGTGTGTTTGGTGGCTCAGAACCATCAAAAAACGTTGAAATATAGTTCAAATTCAATAAAAATCGACAAAAATACAGTTTCTAGCTAAAATTTGATGGTTTCGTTGCACTCTCCGAGCCCGTAGGGTATCTGATTGGCTTAAAAGTACAAGAAAACACTTCAAAAGTGACGTTTCTGAAGAATTTTAACAGTTTTCTTGTATCTACGAACGCCAGAATGCATAAAATTGACCTAAACGTCTCCTTTTCCCATTCTGAGTCGATTCTGCATGCTTTAAGTGTGTTTGGTGGCTCAGAACCATCAAAAAACGTTGAAATATAGTTCAAATTCAATAAAAATCGACAAAAATGCAGTTTCTAGCTAAAATTTGATGGTTTCGTTGCACTTTCCGAGCCCGTAGGGTATCTGATTGGCTTAAAAGTACAAGAAAACACATCAAAAGTGACGTTTCTGAAGAATTTTAACAGTTTTCTTGTATCTACGAACGCCAGAATGAATAAAATTGACCTAAACGTCTCCTTTTCCTATTCTGAGTCGATTCTGCATGCTTTAAGTGTGTTTGGTGGCTCAGAACCATCAAAAAACGTTGAAATATAGTTCAAATTCAATAAAAATCGACAAAAATACAGTTTCTAGCTAAAATTTGATGGTTTCGTTGCACTTTCCGAGCCCGTAGGGTATCTGATTGGCTTAAAAGAACAAGAAAACACTTCAAAAGTGACGTTTCTGAAGAATTTTAACAGTTTTCTTGTATCTACGAACGCCAGAATGCATAAAATTGACCTAAACGTCTCCTTTTCCTATTCTGAGTCGATTCTGCATGCTTTAAGTGTGTTTGGTGGCTCAGAACCATCAAAAAACGTTGAAATATAGTTCAAATTCAATAAAAATCGACAAAAATACAGTTTCTAGCTAAAATTTGATTTTTTCGTTGCACTTTCCGAGCCCGTAGGGCATCTGATTGGCTTAAAAGTACAAGAAAACACTTCAAAAGTGACGTTTCTGAAGAATTTTAACAGTTTTCTTGTATCTACGAACGCCAGAATGCATAAAATTAACCTAAACGTCTCCTTTTCCTATTCTGAGTCGATTCTGCATGCTTTAAGTGTGTTTGGTGGCTCAGAACCATCAAAAAACGTTGAAATATAGTTCAAATTCAATAAAAATCGACAAAAATACAGTTTCTAGCTAAAATTTGATGGTTTCGTTGCACTTTCCGAGCCCGTAGGGTATCTGATTGGCTTAAAAGTACAAGAAAACACTTCAAAAGTGACGTTTCTGAAGAATTTTAACAGTTTTCTTGTATCTACGAACGCCAGAATGCATAAAATTGACCTAAACGTCTCCTTTTCCTATTCTGAGTCGATTCTGCATGCTTTAAGTGTGTTTGGTGGCTCAGAACCATCAAAAAACGTTGAAATATAGTTCAAATTCAATAAAAATCGACAAAAATACAGTTTCTAGCTAAAATTTGATGGTTTCGTTGCACTTTCCGAGCCCGTAGGGTATCTGATTGGCTTAAGAGTACAAGAAAACACTTCAAAAGTGACGTTTCTGAAGAATTTTAACAGTTTTCTTGTATCTACGAACGCCAGAATGCATAAAATTGACCTAAACGTCTCCTTTTCCTATTCTGAGTCGATTCTGCATGCTTTAAGTGTGTTTGGTGGCTCAGAACCATCAAAAAACGTTGAAATATAGTTCAAATTCAATAAAAATCGACAAAAATACAGTTTCTAGCTAAAATTTTATGGTTTCGTTGCACTTTCCGAGCCCGTAGGGTATCTGATTGGCTTAAAAGTACAAGAAAACACTTCAAAAGTGACGTTTCTGAAGAATTTTAACAGTTTTCTTGTATCTACGAACGCCAGAATGCATAAAATTAACCTAAACGTCTCCTTTTCCTATTCTGAGTAGATTCTGCATGCTTTGAGTGTGTTTGGTGGCTCAGAACCATCAAAAAACGTTGAAATATAGTTCAAATTCAATAAAAATCGACAAAAATACAGTTTCTAGCTAAAATTTGATGGTTTCGTTGCACTTTCCGAGCCCGTAGGGTATCTGATTGGCTTAAAAGTACAAGAAAACACTTCAAAAGTGACGTTTCTGAAGAATTTTAACAGTTTTCTTGTATCTACGAACGCCAGAATGCATAAAATTGACCTACACGTCTCCTTTTCCTATTCTGAGTCGATTCTGCATGCTTTAGGTGTGTTTGGTGGCTCAGAACCATCAAAAAACGTTGAAATATAGTTCAAATTCAATAAAAATCGACAAAAATACAGTTTCTAGCTAAAATTTGATGGTTTCGTTGCACTTTCCGAGCCCGTAGGGTATCTGATTGGCTTAAAAGTACAAGAAAACACTTCAAAAGTGACGTTTCTGAAGAATTTTAACAGTTTTCTTGTATCTACGAACGCCAGAATGCATAAAATTGACCTAAACGTCTCCTTTTCCTATTCTGAGTAGATTCTGCATGCTTTAAGTGTGTTTGGTGGCTCAGAACCATCAAAAAACGTTGAAATATAGTTCAAATTCAATAAAAATCGACAAAAATACAGTTTCTAGCTAAAATTTGATGGTTTCGTTGCACTTTCCGAGCCCGTAGGGTATCTGATTGGCTTAAAAGTACAAGAAAACACTTCAAAAGTGACGTTTCTGAAGAATTTTAACAGTTTTCTTGTATCTACGAACGCCAGAATGCATAAAATTGACCTAAACGTCTCCTTTTCCTATTCTGAGTCGATTCTGCATGCTTTAAGTGTGTTTGGTGGCTCAGAACCATCAAAAAACGTTGAAATATAGTTCAAATTCAATAAAAATCGACAAAAATACAGTTTCTAGCTAAAATTTGATGGTTTCGTTGCACTTTCCGAGCCCGTAGGGTATCTCATTGGCTTAAAAGTACAAGAAAACACTTCAAAAGTGACGTTTCTGAAGAATTTTAACAGTTTTCTTGTATCTACGAACGCCAGAATGCATAAAATTGACCTAAACGTCTCCTTTTCCTATTCTGAGTCGATTCTGCATGCTTTAAGTGTGTTTGGTGGCTCAGAACCATCAAAAAACGTTGAAATATAGTTCAAATTCAATAAAAATCGACAAAAATACAGTTTCTAGCTAAAATTTGATGGTTTCGTTGCACTTTCCGAGCCCGTAGGGTATCTGATTGGCTTAAAAGTACAAGAAAACACTTCAAAAGTGACGTTTCTGAAGAATTTTAACAGTTTTCTTGTATCTACGAACGCCAGAATGCATAAAATTGACCTAAACGTCTCCTTTTCCTATTCTGAGTCGATTCTGCATGCTTTAAGTGTGTTTGGTGGCTCAGAACCATCAAAAAACGTTGAAATATAGTTCAAATTCAATAAAAATCGACAAAAATACAGTTTCTAGCTAAAATTTGATGGTTTCGTTGCACTTTCCGAGCCCGTAGGGTATCTGATTGGCTTAAAAGTACAAGAAAACACTTCAAAAGTGACGTTTCTGAAGAATTTTAACAGTTTTCTTGTATCTACGAACGCCAGAATGCATAAAATTGACCTAAACGTCTCCTTTTCCTATTCTGAGTCGATTCTGCATGCTTTAAGTGTGTTTGGTGGCTCAGAACCATCAAAAAACGTTGAAATATAGTTCAAATTCAATAAAAATCGACAAAAATACAGTTTCTAGCTAAAATTTGATGGTTTCGTTGCACTTTCCGAGCCCGTAGGGTATCTGATTGGCTTAAAAGTACAAGAAAACACTTCAAAAGTGACGTTTCTGAAGAATTTTAACAGTTTTCTTGTATCTACGAACGCCAGAATGCATAAAATTGACCTAAACGTCTCCTTTTCCTATTCTGAGTCGATTCTGCATGCTTTAAGTGTGTTTGGTGGCGTTCGTAGATACAAGAAAACTGTTAAAATTCTTCAGAAACGTCACTTTTGAAGTGTTTTCTTGTACTTTTAAGCCAATCAGATACCCTACGGGCTCGGAAAGTGCAACGAAACCATCAAATTTTAGCTAGAAACTGTATTTTTGTCGATTTTTATTGAATTTGAACTATATTTCAACGTTTTTTGATGGTTCTGAGCCACCAAACACACTTAAAGCATGCAGAATCGACTCAGAATAGGAAAAGGAGACGTTTAGGTCAATTTTATGCATTCTGGCGTTCGTAGATACAAGAAAACTGTTAAAATTCTTCAGAAACGTCACTTTTGAAGTGTTTTCTTGTACTTTTAAGCCAATCAGATACCCTACGGGCTCGGAAAGTGCAACGAAACCATCAAATTTTAGCTAGAAACAGTATTTTTGTCGATTTTTATTGAATTTGAACTATATTTCAACGTTTTTTGATGGTTCTGAGCCACCAAACACACTTAAAGCATGCAGAATCGACTCAGAATAGGAAAAGGAGACGTTTAGGTCAATTTTATGCATTCTGGCGTTCGTAGATACAAGAAAACTGTTAAAATTCTTCAGAAACGTCACTTTTGAAGTGTTTTCTTGTACTTTTAAGCCAATCAGATACCCTACGGGCTCGGAAAGTGCAACGAAACCATCAAATTTTAGCTAGAAACTGTATTTTTGTCGATTTTTATTGAATTTGAACTATATTTCAACGTTTTTTGATGGTTCTGAGCCACCAAACACACTTAAAGCATGCAGAATCGACTCAGAATAGGAAAAGGAGACGTTTAGGTCAATTTTATGCATTCTGGCGTTCGTAGATACAAGAAAACTGTTAAAATTCTTCAGAAACGTCACTTTTGAAGTGTTTTCTTGTACTTTTAAGCCAATCAGATACCCTACGGGCTCGGAAAGTGCAACGAAACCATCAAATTTTAGCTAGAAACTGTATTTTTGTCGATTTTTATTGAATTTGAACTATATTTCAACGTTTTTTGATGGTTCTGAGCCACCAAACACACTTAAAGCATGCAGAATCGACTCAGAATAGGAAAAGGAGACGTTTAGGTCAATTTTATGCATTCTGGCGTTCGTAGATACAAGAAAACTGTTAAAATTCTTCAGAAACGTCACTTTTGAAGTGTTTTCTTGTACTTTTAAGCCAATCAGATACCCTACGGGCTCGGAAAGTGCAACGAAACCATCAAATTTTAGCTAGAAACTGTATTTTTGTCGATTTTTATTGAATTTGAACTATATTTCAACGTTTTTTGATGGTTCTGAGCCACCAAACACACTTAAAGCATGCAGAATCGACTCAGAATAGGAAAAGGAGACGTTTAGGTCAATTTTATGCATTCTGGCGTTCGTAGATACAAGAAAACTGTTAAAATTCTTCAGAAACGTCACTTTTGAAGTGTTTTCTTGTACTTTTAAGCCAATCAGATACCCTACGGGCTCGGAAAGTGCAACGAAACCATCAAATTTTAGCTAGAAACTGTATTTTTGTCGATTTTTATTGAATTTGAACTATATTTCAACGTTTTTTGATGGTTCTGAGCCACCAAACACACTTAAAGCATGCAGAATCGACTCAGAATAGGAAAAGGAGACGTTTAGGTCAATTTTATTTATTCTGGCGTTCGTAGATACAAGAAAACTGTTAAAATTCTTCAGAAACGTCACTTTTGAAGTGTTTTCTTGTACTTTTAAGCCAATCAGATACCCTACGGGCTCGGAAAGTGCAACGAAACCATCAAATTTTAGCTAGAAACTGTATTTTTGTCGATTTTTATTGAATTTGAACTATATTTCAAAGTTTTTTGATGGTTCTGAGCCACCAAACACACTTAAAGCATGCAGAATCGACTCAGAATAGGAAAAGGAGACGTTTAGGTCAATTTTATGCATTCTGGCGTTCGTAGATACAAGAAAACTGTTAAAATTCTTCAGAAACGTCACTTTTGAAGTGTTTTCTTGTACTTTTAAGCCAATCAGATACCCTACGGGCTCGGAAAGTGCAACGAAACCATCAAATTTTAGCTAGAAACTGTATTTTTGTCGATTTTTATTGAATTTGAACTATATTTCAACGTTTTTTGATGGTTCTGAGCCACCAAACACACTTAAAGCATGCAGAATCGACTCAGAATAGGAAAAGGAGACGTTTAGGTCAATTTTATGCATTCTGGCGTTCGTAGATACAAGAAAACTGTTAAAATTCTTCAGAAACGTCACTTTTGAAGTGTTTTCTTGTAATTTTAAGCCAATCAGATACCCTACGGGCTCGGAAAGTGCAACGAAACCATCAAATTTTAGCTAGAAACTGTATTTTTGTCGATTTTTATTGAATTTGAACTATATTTCAACGTTTTTTGATGGTTCTGAGCCACCAAACACACTTAAAGCATGCAGAATCGACTCAGAATAGGAAAAGGAGACGTTTAGGTCAATTTTATGCTTTCTGGCGTTCGTAGATACAAGAAAACTGTTAAAATTCTTCAGAAACGTCACTTTTGAAGTGTTTTCTTGTACTTTTAAGCCAATCAGATACCCTACGGGCTCGGAAAGTGCAACGAAACCATCAAATTTTAGCTAGAAACTGTATTTTTGTCGATTTTTATTGAATTTGAACTATATTTCAACGTTTTTTGATGGTTCTGAGCCACCAAACACACTTAAAGCATGCAGAATCGACTCAGAATAGGAAAAGGAGATGTTTAGGTCAATTTTATGCATTCTGGCGTTCGTAGATACAAGAAAACTGTTAAAATTCTTCAGAAACGTCACTTTTGAAGTGTTTTCTTGTACTTTTAAGCCAATCAGATACCCTACGGGCTCGGAAAGTGCAACGAAACCATCAAATTTTAGCTAGAAACTGTATTTTTGTCGATTTTTATTGAATTTGAACTATATTTCAACGTTTTTGATGGTTCTGAGCCACCAAACACACTTAAAGCATGCAGAATCGACTCAGAATAGGAAAAGGAGACGTTTAGGTCAATTTTATGCATTCTGGCGTTCGTAGATACAAGAAAACTGTTAAAATTCTTCAGAAACGTCACTTTTGAAGTGTTTTCTTGTACTTTTAAGCCAATCAGATACCCTACGGGCTCGGAAAGTGCAACGAAACCATCAAATTTTAGCTAGAAACTGTATTTTTGTCGATTTTTATTGAATTTGAACTATATTTCAACGTTTTTTGATGGTTCTGAGCCACCAAACACACTTAAAGCATGCAGAATCGACTCAGAATAGGAAAAGGAGACGTTTAGGTCAATTTTATGCATTCTGGCGTTCGTAGATACAAGAAAACTGTTAAAATTCTTCAGAAACGTCACTTTTGAAGTGTTTTCTTGTACTTTTAAGCCAATCAGATACCCTACGGGCTCGGAAAGTGCAACGAAACCATCAAATTTTAGCTAGAAACTGTATTTTTGTCGATTTTTATTGAATTTGAACTATATTTCAACGTTTTTTGATGGTTCTGAGCCACCAAACACACTTAAAGCATGCAGAATCGACTCAGAATAGGAAAAGGAGACGTTTAGGTCAATTTTATGCATTCTGGCGTTCGTAGATACAAGAAAACTGTTAAAATTCTTCAGAAACGTCACTTTTGAAGTGTTTTCTTGTACTTTTAAGCCAATCAGATACCCTACGGGCTCGGAAAGTGCAACGAAACCATCAAATTTTAGCTAGAAACTGTATTTTTGTCGATTTTTATTGAATTTGAACTATATTTCAACGTTTTTTGATGGTTCTGAGCCACCAAACACACTTAAAGCATGCAGAATCGACTCAGAATAGGAAAAGGAGACGTTTAGGTCAATTTTATTTATTCTGGCGTTCGTAGATACAAGAAAACTGTTAAAATTCTTCAGAAACGTCACTTTTGAAGTGTTTTCTTGTACTTTTAAGCCAATCAGATACCCTACGGGCTCGGAAAGTGCAACGAAACCATCAAATTTTAGCTAGAAACTGTATTTTTGTCGATTTTTATTGAATTTGAACTATATTTCAACGTTTTTTGATGGTTCTGAGCCACCAAACACACTTAAAGCATGCAGAATCGACTCAGAATAGGAAAAGGAGACGTTTAGGTCAATTTTATGCATTCTGGCGTTCGTAGATACAAGAAAACTGTTAAAATTCTTCAGAAACGTCACTTTTGAAGTGTTTCTTGTACTTTTAAGCCAATCAGATACCCTACGGGCTCGGAAAGTGCAACGAAACCATCAAATTTTAGCTAGAAACTGTATTTTTGTCGATTTTTATTGAATTTGAACTATATTTCAACGTTTTTTGATGGTTCTGAGCCACCAAACACACTTAAAGCATGCAGAATCGACTCAGAATAGGAAAAGGAGACGTTTAGGTCAATTTTATGCATTCTGGCGTTCGTAGATACAAGAAAACTGTTAAAATTCTTCAGAAACGTCACTTTTGAAGTGTTTTCTTGTACTTTTAAGCCAATCAGATACCCTACGGGCTCGGAAAGTGCAACGAAACCATCAAATTTTAGCTAGAAACTATATTTTTGTCGATTTTTATTGAATTTGAACTATATTTCAACGTTTTTTGATGGTTCTGAGCCACCAAACACACTTAAAGCATGCAGAATCGACTCAGAATAGGAAAAGGAGACGTTTAGGTCAATTTTATGCTTTCTGGCGTTCGTAGATACAAGAAAACTGTTAAAATTCTTCAGAAACGTCACTTTTGAAGTGTTTTCTTGTACTTTTAAGCCAATCAGATACCCTACGGGCTCGGAAAGTGCAACGAAACCATCAAATTTTAGCTAGAAACTGTATTTTTGTCGATTTTTATTGAATTTGAACTATATTTCAACGTTTTTTGATGGTTCTGAGCCACCAAACACACTTAAAGCATGCAGAATCGACTCAGAATAGGAAAAGGAGATGTTTAGGTCAATTTTATGCATTCTGGCGTTCGTAGATACAAGAAAACTGTTAAAATTCTTCAGAAACGTCACTTTTGAAGTGTTTTCTTGTACTTTTAAGCCAATCAGATACCCTACGGGCTCGGAAAGTGCAACGAAACCATCAAATTTTAGCTAGAAACTGTATTTTTGTCGATTTTTATTGAATTTGAACTATATTTCAACGTTTTTTGATGGTTCTGAGCCACCAAACACACTTAAAGCATGCAGAATCGACTCAGAATAGGAAAAGGAGACGTTTAGGTCAATTTTATGCATTCTGGCGTTCGTAGATACAAGAAAACTGTTAAAATTCTTCAGAAACGTCACTTTTGAAGTGTTTTCTTGTACTTTTAAGCCAATCAGATACCCTACGGGCTCGGAAAGTGCAACGAAACCATCAAATTTTAGCTAGAAACTGTATTTTTGTCGATTTTTATTGAATTTGAACTATATTTCAACGTTTTTTGATGGTTCTGAGCCACCAAACACACTTAAAGCATGCAGAATCGACTCAGAATAGGAAAAGGAGACGTTTAGGTCAATTTTATGCATTCTGGCGTTCGTAGATACAAGAAAACTGTTAAAATTCTTCAGAAACGTCACTTTTGAAGTGTTTTCTTGTACTTTTAAGCCAATCAGATACCCTACGGGCTCGGAAAGTGCAACGAAACCATCAAATTTTAGCTAGAAACTGTATTTTTGTCGATTTTTATTGAATTTGAACTATATTTCAACGTTTTTTGATGGTTCTGAGCCACCAAACACACTTAAAGCATGCAGAATCGACTCAGAATAGGAAAAGGAGACGTTTAGGTCAATTTTATGCATTCTGGCGTTCGTAGATACAAGAAAACTGTTAAAATTCTTCAGAAACGTCACTTTTGAAGTGTTTTCTTATACTTTTAAGCCAATCAGATACCCTACGGGCTCGGAAAGTGCAACGAAACCATCAAATTTTAGCTAGAAACTGTATTTTTGTCGAGTTTTATTGAATTTGAACTATATTTCAACGTTTTTTGATGGTTCTGAGCCACCAAACACACTTAAAGCATGCAGAATCGACTCAGAATAGGAAAAGGAGATGTTTAGGTCAATTTTATGCATTCTGGCGTTCGTAGATACAAGAAAACTGTTAAAATTCTTCAGAAACGTCACTTTTGAAGTGTTTTCTTGTACTTTTAAGCCAATCAGATACCCTACGGGCTCGGAAAGTGCAACGAAACCATCAAATTTTAGCTAGAAACTGTATTTTTGTCGATTTTTATTGAATTTGAACTATATTTCAACGTTTTTTGATGGTTCTGAGCCACCAAACACACTTAAAGCATGCAGAATCGACTCAGAATAGGAAAAGGAGACGTTTAGGTCAATTTTATGCATTCTGGCGTTCGTAGATACAAGAAAACTGTTAAAATTCTTCAGAAACGTCACTTTTGAAGTGTTTTCTTGTACTTTTAAGCCAATCAGATACCCTACGGGCTCGGAAAGTGCAACGAAACCATCAAATTTTAGCTAGAAACTGTATTTTTGTCGATTTTTATTGAATTTGAACTATATTTCAACGTTTTTTGATGGTTCTGAGCCACCAAACACACTTAAAGCATGCAGAATCGACTCAGAATAGGAAAAGGAGACGTTTAGGTCAATTTTATGCATTCTGGCGTTCGTAGATACAAGAAAACTGTTAAAATTCTTCAGAAACGTCACTTTTGAAGTGTTTTCTTGTACTTTTAAGCCAATCAGATACCCTACGGGCTCGGAAAGTGCAACGAAACCATCAAATTTTAGCTAGAAACTGTATTTTTGTCGATTTTTATTGAATTTGAACTATATTTCAACGTTTTTTGATGGTTCTGAGCCACCAAACACACTTAAAGCATGCAGAATCGACTCAGAATAGGAAAAGGAGACGTTTAGGTCAATTTTATGCATTCTGGCGTTCGTAGATACAAGAAAACTGTTAAAATTCTTCAGAAACGTCACTTTTGAAGTGTTTTCTTGTACTTTTAAGCCAATCAGATACCCTACGGGCTCGGAAAGTGCAACGAAACCATCAAATTTTAGCTAGAAACTGTATTTTTGTCGATTTTTATTGAATTTGAACTATATTTCAACGTTTTTTGATGGTTCTGAGCCACCAAACACACTTAAAGCATGCAGAATCGACTCAGAATAGGAAAAGGAGACGTTTAGGTCAATTTTATGCATTCTGGCGTTCGTAGATACAAGAAAACTGTTAAAATTCTTCAGAAACGTCACTTTTGAAGTGTTTTCTTGTACTTTTAAGCCAATCAGATACCCTACGGGCTCGGAAAGTGCAACGAAACCATCAAATTTTAGCTAGAAACTGTATTTTTGTCGATTTTTATTGAATTTGAACTATATTTCAACGTTTTTTGATGGTTCTGAGCCACCAAACACACTTAAAGCATGCAGAATCGACTCAGAATAGGAAAAGGAGACGTTTAGGTCAATTTTATGCATTCTGGCGTTCGTAGATACAAGAAAACTGTTAAAATTCTTCAGAAACGTCACTTTTGAAGTGTTTTCTTGTACTTTTAAGCCAATCAGATACCCTACGGGCTCGGAAAGTGCAACGAAACCATCAAATTTTAGCTAGAAACTGTATTTTTGTCGATTTTTATTGAATTTGAACTATATTTCAACGTTTTTTGATGGTTCTGAGCCACCAAACACACTTAAAGCATGCAGAATCGACTCAGAATAGGAAAAGGAGACGTTTAGGTCAATTTTATGCATTCTGGCGTTCGTAGATACAAGAAAACTGTTAAAATTCTTCAGAAACGTCACTTTTGAAGTGTTTTCTTGTACTTTTAAGCCAATCAGATACCCTACGGGCTCGGAAAGTGCAACGAAACCATCAAATTTTAGCTAGAAACTGTATTTTTGTCGATTTTTATTGAATTTGAACTATATTTCAACGTTTTTTGATGGTTCTGAGCCACCAAACACACTTAAAGCATGCAGAATCGACTCAGAATAGGAAAAGGAGACGTTTAGGTCAATTTTATGCATTCTGGCGTTCGTAGATACAAGAAAACTGTTAAAATTCTTCAGAAACGTCACTTTTGAAGTGTTTTCTTGTACTTTTAAGCCAATCAGATACCCTACGGGCTCGGAAAGTGCAACGAAACCATCAAATTTTAGCTAGAAACTGTATTTTTGTCGATTTTTATTGAATTTGAACTATATTTCAACGTTTTTTGATGGTTCTGAGCCACCAAACACACTTAAAGCATGCAGAATCGACTCAGAATAGGAAAAGGAGACGTTTAGGTCAATTTTATGCATTCTGGCGTTCGTAGATACAAGAAAACTGTTAAAATTCTTCAGAAACGTCACTTTTGAAGTGTTTTCTTGTACTTTTAAGCCAATCAGATACCCTACGGGCTCGGAAAGTGCAACGAAACCATCAAATTTTAGCTAGAAACTGTATTTTTGTCGATTTTTATTGAATTTGAACTATATTTCAACGTTTTTTGATGGTTCTGAGCCACCAAACACACTTAAAGCATGCAGAATCGACTCAGAATAGGAAAAGGAGACGTTTAGGTCAATTTTATGCATTCTGGCGTTCGTAGATACAAGAAAACTGTTAAAATTCTTCAGAAACGTCACTTTTGAAGTGTTTTCTTGTACTTTTAAGCCAATCAGATACCCTACGGGCTCGGAAAGTGCAACGAAACCATCAAATTTTAGCTAGAAACTGTATTTTTGTCGATTTTTATTGAATTTGAACTATATTTCAACGTTTTTTGATGGTTCTGAGCCACCAAACACACTTAAAGCATGCAGAATCGACTCAGAATAGGAAAAGGAGACGTTTAGGTCAATTTTATGCATTCTGGCGTTCGTAGATACAAGAAAACTGTTAAAATTCTTCAGAAACGTCACTTTTGAAGTGTTTTCTTGTACTTTTAAGCCAATCAGATACCCTACGGGCTCGGAAAGTGCAACGAAACCATCAAATTTTAGCTAGAAACTGTATTTTTGTCGATTTTTATTGAATTTGAACTATATTTCAACGTTTTTTGATGGTTCTGAGCCACCAAACACACTTAAAGCATGCAGAATCGACTCAGAATAGGAAAAGGAGACGTTTAGGTCAATTTTATGCATTCTGGCGTTCGTAGATACAAGAAAACTGTTAAAATTCTTCAGAAACGTCACTTTTGAAGTGTTTTCTTGTACTTTTAAGCCAATCAGATACCCTACGGGCTCGGAAAGTGCAACGAAACCATCAAATTTTAGCTAGAAACTGTATTTTTGTCGATTTTTATTGAATTTGAACTATATTTCAACGTTTTTTGATGGTTCTGAGCCACCAAACACACTTAAAGCATGCAGAATCGACTCAGAATAGGAAAAGGAGACGTTTAGGTCAATTTTATGCATTCTGGCGTTCGTAGATACAAGAAAACTGTTAAAATTCTTCAGAAACGTCACTTTTGAAGTGTTTTCTTGTACTTTTAAGCCAATCAGATACCCTACGGGCTCGGAAAGTGCAACGAAACCATCAAATTTTAGCTAGAAACTGTATTTTTGTCGATTTTTATTGAATTTGAACTATATTTCAACGTTTTTTGATGGTTCTGAGCCACCAAACACACTTAAAGCATGCAGAATCGACTCAGAATAGGAAAAGGAGACGTTTAGGTCAATTTTATGCATTCTGGCGTTCGTAGATACAAGAAAACTGTTAAAATTCTTCAGAAACGTCACTTTTGAAGTGTTTTCTTGTACTTTTAAGCCAATCAGATACCCTACGGGCTCGGAAAGTGCAACGAAACCATCAAATTTTAGCTAGAAACTGTATTTTTGTCGATTTTTATTGAATTTGAACTATATTTCAACGTTTTTTGATGGTTCTGAGCCACCAAACACACTTAAAGCATGCAGAATCGACTCAGAATAGGAAAAGGAGACGTTTAGGTCAATTTTATGCATTCTGGCGTTCGTAGATACAAGAAAACTGTTAAAATTCTTCAGAAACGTCACTTTTGAAGTGTTTTCTTGTACTTTTAAGCCAATCAGATACCCTACGGGCTCGGAAAGTGCAACGAAACCATCAAATTTTAGCTAGAAACTGTATTTTTGTCGATTTTTATTGAATTTGAACTATATTTCAACGTTTTTTGATGGTTCTGAGCCACCAAACACACTTAAAGCATGCAGAATCGACTCAGAATAGGAAAAGGAGACGTTTAGGTCAATTTTATGCATTCTGGCGTTCGTAGATACAAGAAAACTGTTAAAATTCTTCAGAAACGTCACTTTTGAAGTGTTTTCTTGTACTTTTAAGCCAATCAGATACCCTACGGGCTCGGAAAGTGCAACGAAACCATCAAATTTTAGCTAGAAACTGTATTTTTGTCGATTTTTATTGAATTTGAACTATATTTCAACGTTTTTTGATGGTTCTGAGCCACCAAACACACTTAAAGCATGCAGAATCGACTCAGAATAGGAAAAGGAGACGTTTAGGTCAATTTTATGCATTCTGGCGTTCGTAGATACAAGAAAACTGTTAAAATTCTTCAGAAACGTCACTTTTGAAGTGTTTTCTTGTACTTTTAAGCCAATCAGATACCCTACGGGCTCGGAAAGTGCAACGAAACCATCAAATTTTAGCTAGAAACTGTATTTTTGTCGATTTTTATTGAATTTGAACTATATTTCAACGTTTTTTGATGGTTCTGAGCCACCAAACACACTTAAAGCATGCAGAATCGACTCAGAATAGGAAAAGGAGACGTTTAGGTCAATTTTATGCATTCTGGCGTTCGTAGATACAAGAAAACTGTTAAAATTCTTCAGAAACGTCACTTTTGAAGTGTTTTCTTGTACTTTTAAGCCAATCAGATACCCTACGGGCTCGGAAAGTGCAACGAAACCATCAAATTTTAGCTAGAAACTGTATTTTTGTCGATTTTTATTGAATTTGAACTATATTTCAACGTTTTTTGATGGTTCTGAGCCACCAAACACACTTAAAGCATGCAGAATCGACTCAGAATAGGAAAAGGAGACGTTTAGGTCAATTTTATGCATTCTGGCGTTCGTAGATACAAGAAAACTGTTAAAATTCTTCAGAAACGTCACTTTTGAAGTGTTTTCTTGTACTTTTAAGCCAATCAGATACCCTACGGGCTCGGAAAGTGCAACGAAACCATCAAATTTTAGCTAGAAACTGTATTTTTGTCGATTTTTATTGAATTTGAACTATATTTCAACGTTTTTTGATGGTTCTGAGCCACCAAACACACTTACAGCATGCAGAATCG